>NW_006291401.1:210969-211228 GCF_000327345.1 Myotis davidii | reverse complement strand
GGACAGCCATTGCTGTCATATCTCACTTTTCAAATGTGGAAGCCTTTTCTTGCTGACTGAGGAGAATTCCAGTGATTTCTTCTTCATTTCTTGTGATTTCCCCTTTCAGAATTCAGATATTAAAATCTGGGACATTTAAAAACAACTACAGCCCTAACCGGTTTGGCTCAATCGGCCTGCGGACTCAAGGATCCCAGGTTCGATTCTGATCAAGGGCATGTACCTTGGTTGCAGGCACATACCCAGTAGGGGGTGTACC
>NW_006291401.1:202798-210897 GCF_000327345.1 Myotis davidii | reverse complement strand
AGCTTGGCTCAGTGGATAGAGTGTCGGCCTGTGGACTGAAGGGTCCCAGGTTCAATTCCAGTCAAGGGCATGAACCTTGGTTGCAGGCACATACCCAGTAGGGGGTGTACAGGAGGCAGCTGATTGATGTTTTTCTCTCATTGATGTATCTAACTCTCTATTCCTCTCCCTTCCTCTCTGTAAAATATCAATAAAATATATTTTAAAAAATAAATTAATTTTTAAAAAAATAAAAATAAAAAAACTACTACATATGTAAGGAAAATTAGGAAGTGATTATGCATGTGCTGAGAAAGGCTCAGAAAAAATCTGAGAAAACATTTAGTTTACCTGTCAGGCCGATCATCAGCACAAAGTAACCCTATAAAAATCCAAAAACAAAATCTATATATATATATAAAACAAACACCTATAAAAGGATGGCAATCTGATTCCCATAGTTTCCCCATTATTAGATTCAAATGTTCAGTTCAACAACAACAAAAATCACAATGCATACAAAGAAACAAGAGAATGACCCATTCAAAGAAAATGTAAATCGATAAAAAGTATCCCTGAAAAAAAAATAAAAACACCTTGAGAAAAGATCTACTAGACGAAGACTTTAAAACAGCTGTCTTTAAAAGAAAATCTGGTGGCAAGTCGTTGGTTTTTAGTTTTGCTGTTCTCTTTTCCTTCGTGAAGTGGCAGACACAGAAAGGCAGATCTTTCTGAGTACTCTGATGGGCAAGGCTAGCACTCTCAAGTTTGAGCCCAATGATACCTTTGAGGATGTCAAAGCTAAAATTTAAGACAAGGAGGGCACCTTTCCAGGAAAACAGCACCTGCTTTTGGGGGCATGGTTGAAGGAAGACCCCATTCTGTCAGACTGTAATATCCAGAAACAGCCTGCCCTGCACTTGGTGCTTTGCCTGTGGGGTGGAATCTATGAACCTTTTCTGCCAACTCCCCTGAAATACAGTGGCTATATGACCCAAATGTTATGCTTGCCTGCAACCCAGTACTATCAACTGCTTTAAGAAGAAACGTGAACATACCAACAAACTGTGACTCAAGGAAATGCTCAAAAGAGGCCTTTCCACTTGGTCCTACAGAGGAAGGAAGCCTTCAGAACTTATTCTATGAGAACAGCATTACTGTGATGCCAACAACAGAAAAAGACACTGCAAGAAAAGAAAGCTACAGAATAGTATCCGTTATGAACCTTGATGCAAAAATCTGCAACTAATTACAGCAAACAGAAATCAGAAAGATTATCCACCATGCACAAGTGAGATTTATTCGCAAATGCAAGGGTGGCTCAACATATGAAAATCCATCTATGTAATCTGCCATATCAACAGCATGAAGCGTAAATCCACTTGATCATTTCAATTGAGCATTTGTCAGGATTCAACATTCTTGCATAGTAAATACTCAACAAACCAGGAACAGAAGGTAAGTACCTTAAGATAATGCATGCCATAAATGAAATACCTACAGCAAACATCCTATTCAGTGGTTTAAATCCAAAAGCTTTTCTTCTAAGATCAGGAATAATGCAAGAATGCCCCCTTTTACCATTTCTATTCAACATAGTACTGGAAGTTTAGTCAGAGAAACTAGAGAAGAACTAAAAGGCAGCCCAGTCCTAACTGGTTTGGCTCAGTTGATAGAGTGTCAGCCTGCGGACTTAAAGGTCCCAGGTTCAATTCCAGTCAAGGGCATGTACATTGGTTGTGGGCACATCCCCAGAGGGGGGTGTGCAGGAGGCAGCTGATCAATATCTCTCTCAATGATGTTTCTTACTTTCTATCCCTCTCTGTAAAAAATCAACAAAATGTATTTTTTTAAAAGGCAGCCCAATGGGTTATGAAGATATAAAATTATCACTGTTTGCAAATAATAAAACTCCCCTAGACAGTTTGGCTCAGTGGATAGAGTGTCAGCCTGAGGACCAAAGGATCCTGGGTTCATTTCTAGTCAAGGGCTCATACCTTGGTTGCAGGCTCATCCCTGGCCCAGGCCCTGGTCAGGGCTCCTCCAGGAGGCAACCAATTGATGTATTTCTCTCACATTGATATTTCTATATTTCTCTCTATCTTTTCCTCTCTCTTCCACTCTCCCTAAAAAATCAATGGAGAAATATCCTCAGGTGAGGATTAAAAAAAAGAGAGAGAGGAAATCCTATAGCCCTAACCGGTTTGGCTCAGTGGATAGAGAATGATGCACGTAAACACACACACACACACACACACACACACACACACACACACAGCTGTTAGAACAAATAAATTAATGCAGCAAAGTAGCAGAATACAAATTCAATATCAAAAATCAGTTGCTTTTTTATAGTGTATCACATTTACCCTGTAAATGCACATTTTTATAAATGTCTAAAAATATGCTACTAGAGGCCTGGTGCACGAAATTCATGCAAGGGGCTTGGCCCTCGCAGCCCCTCCTGCTGCCTTGGCTCTTGCAGCCCCAGCATCATCCAGAAGGTTGTCCAGATGGTCGTCCAGAAGGTCATTTAGCTGGTCAATTAGCATATTAGCTTTTTATTATATAGGATTAAAAGAGTCCGAGAGAAAAAAGGCTACTACTATTAAGTGCGCAGTATTTGTTTTTGAAACCTTCACTGCTTTATAGCTGCCTCAAAACTCATGTTTTCCAACAAAAGGATTTTGATCAATATTATGGTCCAGGCTAACCAGGTTAATGTTCACCGGGTAACACTTTCCAGAGTTATCTCCATGAACAATATCTTTGGTGGGTAAACCTACCTACCAATTCTATAAGCCCTCCTTCAACTCTAAGTGCTGGCCATTTTAAATAGGATATAATTTGCTGTTAAAGTAATGTCATCAAGATTACTACAAGTTTAATGCTAATGATAGGCTTATGCTTGCATGTAGTATTAGAAGTTTCCTTTCCTTCACTTTTAATTTCTATTCCGTACACATCTTCTCAGTTTGCATAAAAAGTCCAAGAGTTGATTGGCTGGAAGTACAACTTGTCACACAGAAAGCAAGATGAACTCAACATTATGGGAATGCTGAAGAGAAGCAAACCGAAATAGTAACATTTACTGTATTCCTCTAAGGAGAAACTTACCCCTCATTACAAATATAGTGAGCTTGATAACCAAACTTGTTACCTTCGGTTACATAAGATATAAAGACTATTCGTCCATTGAGGGGCTCTCCTAGCTGCGGACATGTCTTTTCTAAAAGAAAAATTTCAAATGTGTTGTTATATGCCAAATTCAAAGCAAGTGAATACAAATCAAAATTCGATACTGGTCTTTTAAATGCATTTAACTAAAGACCAAACTTAAGATTCACATTTACTCTGGCAAGCAATTGCCAAGAAAAAGATTCCCGGGAGATTTTCAAAGACATTATTATCTAGAATCTCCATTCCCATGGAAAAACCATCATGGTACTAGTGGACTGTGCAGTCTAAAATGTGTGACAATACCCAGAACAATACGAATAAAAGCTGTGTGTGCTTACCTGTACACCCCGCCCAGTTTAGTGAGTTCTCCTTTTTACTTTCTGTTTTATTTTATCCTGATTTTACCTTTCAAACTTAAACTTCATCTTGTTTTTTATCCCCTTCATTTCTAGTTTTGTTCTCTCCCATGCTATACTCTACATTCCATTCATTTTCCTCTATTCCAAATAGCATGCACAGTGTCCTTCAACTCTAGTTTGAAGCCTATTTTATACTTTATCCTTCTTTAAAAATATTCCTTTGGTGTTCTCCTTACCACCACGGTTCCCTTTCCTCTCTCATAGAAATGAACTGTTTAATGATCAGTAACCAGAATACTGATCAGGAGACTGTACCAGAAGACAGTGGCAATATGAGCCCTGCAAACTCTACACACACAGGAGGGCAGAGCCTCTCTAGCCCTCCGCGGTCCCTGCAGTAGCTTTTCGGTACCACTGAAAGGCCATCCTAAGCCGGACTCCACCTGCACCACCCTGCTCCGCCAAGCCCGTGCTTCCTACCCGACCCACAAAGCAAACCTCTCCCGCCCTCGGCTCCGGTGGGCCCGCTCCCCGACTCTCTCCATTGCCTCCAGAGCTCTCACCTTTCCCGTCCCTACCAGAGCACATGGGCAGTAGGAGCCCTAGGGCCACCAACAGGATGCCAGGGGAGCGCCAGAAAGAGAAGGCGCTCGCGTGGCGCTGAGGAGGTGGCCAGCGCGGCTCCGAAGATGCCATCATTTCCCAAGGGATCGGTAGGAAACCTGAGGGACAGCAAGCGTTTTTTACCTTTTTGAGAGCAGATGTCAGACGCAACAATCCCCATTCAAAGGGTCCAGTGCGGTACCGCTGGTGGGCGTGGCCACAGTAGTGACGTCAGGGTCGGGCGGGGCCAATGGCAGGTGCAAGGCGGGTCCCCGATGCGGGGCGGGGCGTTAGCCCCTGAGGGAATGGGGCGTGGCCTGGCCAACATCTAACCCACCTGGTGGCTGGCAGCTCAGGCTCCGCCCTCGCCCACCTGGGCTGACCCTTTCCTCCCTGCCTGGAAGCACAGCCTGGGTTTGCAGGAAATGGTGGTTCTCCGCTGACTTCATGAACAGTTACCATTTTCAAAGGCTGCCCAGGTGAGGCTGCTCTCCTTCAGACAGAACTGTTTTCCTCGGAGGCGCCATTAATAGCATGGACACCTCCAACAGATTCGGAGGAAGTACACCCCTGCCCCCTTTCTTCCCTGTCACTGTCCTTCAGTTCTATTCCCTTAGCTCTCCACCTGTGTATTGAGAACTTGCCATGAGCAGGGCATCGCGCCAGGTCACGTGGGTTCCAAACCAGATAGGACCCCGCTCCTGCCTTCCCAGGAGCCCATCGCCTGTGCATGTTCTGGGTCACGCTGCCAGCACAGAGGTGCCTGGGATCAGGGCTGTTTCGGGTGCTGGTGTGCCGCATGGAAGAGGGCACCAGTAACCCCACAGT
The DNA here is from genome assembly GCF_000327345.1 of Myotis davidii. NCBI lineage: Eukaryota > Metazoa > Chordata > Mammalia > Chiroptera > Vespertilionidae > Myotis > Myotis davidii. The sequence continues at coordinate 205,948 of NW_006291401.1, read as the reverse complement.
CACCTGGGTGGGCTTCCTTCTGTGGAGCTATGAGGCCACCCTGCCCTTTTGTCTGGGCTGCCAGATCTCCTGTGGCCAGACTCACAGGGGTCCCTGTGATTCCAGGAGAGAAGGAATCTCTGGGGAGATTCGCCAGCCCTCCCTCTGAACTGGGACAGTCTTCCTCCCTCCTTTTGCTCCTCTTTCCAGAGGCTGGGAGGAATAATGCCATTGGCATGCAGTCCTGGGTTCCACTGAGGATGCATGAGGTTGGGGACAGGGTGCTGGTGCCATCTTCCAGGGATGGCTGTGTTGGCCCTGCAGGCACTCTGCTTGGAGCTAATAAAAACTTTCTTTTCTTTTATCTTTTTGTTATTAGTAAACAAAGCAGATCCACTGCCAGGGTGACACTGAGAGGGAGGAGAGGGTACTGATAAGGGGCTTGAAGGGAGGTCTGAATGATATCCTTGGCAGTTAAATCATTTTAGGCTGTAGGTTCCATAAAGATCCATGATTCTCTGCAGAACTTAAACCTCAAACCACACAAATTTTTCTTACAGTCATAATAGCTAAAGCAATTCTGCCCAGTCTTCTTATGATGACATTAAAAGCAGCTGGAAATATTCTTAGCAAGAAATGCAATTCTGACAGGACACTAATGTAGACACATTTTTAAAAAAGGCAGCATACAATACAGAGTGCAAACAAAAGCTTCATAAAAGTATGTCAAGAGTGAGAAGCACTGCCCAGCCGGTGTGACGCAGTGGTTGAGTGTCGAACCATGAACCAGGAGGTCATAGTTCGATTCCGGTTAGGGCACATGCCTGGGTTTCAGACTCATTCCCAGTTTGGGGCATGCAGGAGGCAGCCAGTTGATGATTCTCTCTTATCATTGATGTTTCTATCTGTCTCTTCCTCTCCCTTCCTCTCTGTGAAGTCAATAAAAACGTAATTTTTTAAAAAGAGTGAGAAACACTAATGTGTTCAAGAAACATGTTTAATTTACTCTCTTTGGCTGACGTGAAGATATCTGTACACACCGGTGCCAATTACTGCAACGCCAAGAACTACAAGAAACCAGAAAACAAGTGACATGTAACTCTAAAAACTGACACCAAGGTTCCAATCTAGTAGAAGAAATTAATGTTGGTTACATTTCAGTGGAAAAAAATACTATTTTATTAAGTGCATATACATTCATAATCTATCTTGACTCGTCACTGTCTAAATGCAATTCCCTGGAATCACTTAGAGTCCACAGTAAGTCAGACAAGAGTTCTTGCTTAATTTAGAATATTACCCAAAGCATATTTGGGATGAAAACTCATATGACTAATCATATATACATAAAAAATATGTGGTATTTAGGGTTTGTTATTAAATAAAAATAGGGAATATAAAAAAATACACAAAAACGCACTTCTCCGCAGTACTATTTTAAGTGGTATCCAGCTTTGAGACACTTACTTGCTGAAGAACAATCAGAGCAATGAGTCCTTCACCTAGAAATAAATAAAACCAGTTTGAAGATAATTGAGCATCTGTGAGTCTCCAATAGTTGATACATTTAAATTTCGGTCAGACCATCTACAAACTACATCAAAGAAAATGTTTATCAGTGTAGTTCAGCGTGACTGCTGATGCATCCAGCTCCTTTTGATCACAGAGCCTTCTAATTTGACCGCAGGCTTAGGGCCCAGCAATGTTTTGTGTTGTAGCTACCACACTAGGTCATTTAGTAAAGGTTATTATTAGAATAATTAGAATTCATTATATTAGAGAAAATTTGTTTTAAAAACATGGTATCTCATTAAAATTGGTTTAGTTCCATAATTAGTCTACCATTTCTTACAAAATTTTTTTTTTCACCAAAAGTTAGTCTGTGGAATAAGTCATAATGAGGCTATCTTATTCTGTCACACAGATGTTATCTGCAGTCTTCACAAACAAAACTTTATCTTATCATCAACCCCTCCTTCTACCTTTCTCCAAAGGAACAGTAAGCTATAGTCATACTTATTAAGGAGATTCTAAGGATGTAAATGAAATACCAGGGCACATGAATAAAAATTATGCTTAGAAACTTAAACAGACATTTTTTACTATCCAGAGAGCGATAAAAAATACTACCACATCTTAATTCTTGGTAATGTTAGTAGTATCTCTGCTTCTAAGCTGCTAGAGATTTTGTTAAATTTCTGTAAGTCAGAGCATACAATATTAGGTTCTCTTGTACACTTTTTATTTTTATAAAAAATTATCAAGTGCTTAACATCTTTTTTTGATTTTTTTTATTGACTTCAGAGAGAAAGGGAGAGGGACAGAGAGATAGAAACATAAATGATGAGAGAGAAGCATGGATCAGCTGCCTCCTGTATGCCCCCTACTGGGGATCAAGCCCACAACCCGGGCATGTTCCCTGACAGGAAATCGAACCCAAAACCTTCTGGTTCATAAGTTGATGCTCAAACACTGAGCCATGCCAGCCAGGAAAGTGCTTAAAATCTTAAGATGGCAATGGATTTACTGATACAATGACAGTTTGACCACACTATTCAGGGGATTACCTAACAAACCTAAGGTGAATTTCATGAAAAGGTTAACCTTGGCGGCATAGGTAAACACCTGAAAATGCTGCCTTGCACAACCACTTCAAAAATACAACTAAAAGACAAAACGGACATCATCCAGAACCACAGGAAGGCTGGGTGAGTGGAAATTCTACAACTAGAAGGAAAGAGAAAAGCACACTGAGACTCAGAGGAGGTGCGGAAGTAAAGTGCAGAAGTACGGAGGCACCCGTGGAAAGGGTTGGCAACTGAGGAAGCGGTTGTCTTTTTCAATTGGTAGAGAGTCACAAGCTCCTGATTGCTCTAAATTCCAGTTCCGGGCGAGTCTCTGGGGACCCAGACCCATATGGGGAGAAACTGGACTGTCTGGCATCAAGCGGAACTCGAGGGCGGCTTTCTCTCAGAGATGCTTGCAGCCATTACCCTGGGACACTGAGACCCGGGGCCTTTTAGGGCAGGACTGGGGATCAGCAGTTGCTGTTTGCCCCACCCTGTTGATTCCCCACCCAAGCTGTGCACAGAGGCTTTTGCATATGAATGACCTGGACCTTTGCAATCTAAAATTACCTAACAAACTGCAGCTGGGTCAGAGAGACCCAGA
>NW_006291401.1:199672-201528 GCF_000327345.1 Myotis davidii | reverse complement strand
TGATTATAATAGAATGGAGGACATAAAAAGGGAATGGACCGATTGGGGGGGGGGGAAAGGGGTGTGAGGGGTGCGGGAAGAGACTGAACAAAAATCGTACACCTATGGATGAGGGCAGTGGCGGGGTAAAGGCAGAGAGTGGGGGTGGGAACCAGGTCAGGGGAGCTATGGGGGGGAAAAAGAGGAATAACTGTAATACTCTGAACAATAAAGATCTAAAAAAAAAAAAATTCCCACGCTCAGAATGGCCTTGAACATCTGGTGTTCTCTGAACAGGGCCTCTACACTACAATTAGCCTTCTGCATCTGGAATACTCTGAATAGGTTCTGGACAAAGGGGTTATAAAATGAGGAGGGGTCCTATTAGAAAGTAGCATGAACAAAGAAGCGGCCAACATTTATAAACTCTTAGATAAAGAGACTTCACTGGTTACCCATTTGGAGACCCTTCCCCAGGTGGGAGTTTGTATATGCTTGCAATAAATTTCCACACTTTTTCTTAAAAAAAAAAAAAAAGGTTAACCTACTAAACACATCTAATGTAAATAAAAGCAATATTTTTTTCACTTTCCTCATTTAGTAATATTTACATTTCATTAATGGTACAACTATACTTTATCAGATACTTTAACATATGTTGTGTGAACCTTGTGAGCCTACATGAAGTGTGGTGCACCAGTCTGTCATAGAAAAAACAAACCCAACTTATAGTATTTCAGGCTTAGATATACAGGTCTGAATAGGAACTTGCAACATTGAAATAAGTATTAATGTCAATTATCACTCATTAGAGACAGATTGTTCCTTCTCTAACTATAGATATTTGAAATATGCCATTTTCATGTAGAACTCTAAGGCCACATAATGCAGAGTCATCAATAGTCAAAATAATACCGTATTCCTTATTGCCTTTAGATGGTGGTTTACTAGTTTGAGTGGAATGCTCTAGAAAAAAAAAAGGAAGTTAAAAAAGTAAAGACAATAAAACCTTTGTAAAAAAAAAAAAACCTCTTACAATTTTATTTTTCTTTCATAAGTCACCTTAATTTTTTTTCATTAAAAGTAGTATAAAGTATTATAAATGTATATACAATGTCATCAGCATTCTTCTTCCTATCCATTAACATTTCCCATAACAATATTCTTGATAGAGCAAACAAATTTATCATTAGTATTTTGTTAAAATTAGACTGTGACAGGGTTCTGCTCTGTGCTCCCCACTGTCAGGCCAGGCGATGGTGTTTCAGACAAAGAAACAGAACCACAGAGCCCTGCTGCCACTTGGACTCCCAAAACTCGCCTCCTGTTGCCCTTGGAGTCGGGTCCAGGAGTAAATTATCTGTAAACCAAGAGCTGCTGCGGTAGAATCCTTGTATCCCTCTGGGACTGAACCCTAAGAGGGTTGCTTGGGATGGGCCCCCAAAGAGTCAGGGGTTGCCACTGTGCTGAAGGCAAAACAAACCCCACCCGCAAGCAGCACAGCTGAAAGGTCTTATAGAAGCCATGGAGGTTCAAGACTGGGAGAGCAAAGAGGTAAAAATCTTGCGATTCAGCACCATCTACTGGGGGGGGAAGGGGGTCCCAATATAAGGTGACAGCAGAAGATTTGACTTTGGGTGATGGGTACACAGTGCAATATACAGAGCTTGTAACATAGAAACCCACACCTGAAACCTATATGTTCATGTTGATCAATAAAAAAATAAAATTGACCTGTGGATTCAATGTGACCTACTTAAAACATAGGAAGGCTTAATAAATGATTTACAAGTTCATCTGCAATTAAAGGAAATTGCAACTTAATTAAAGCCATTTACAGAAAATCCTCGTATACTAAGTGAAATCAGCCAGCAGTG
>NW_006291401.1:190806-199302 GCF_000327345.1 Myotis davidii | reverse complement strand
AGTGTCTAAAAAAAAAAAACCACAACACTCACACCCCTTGGAGGAGAAAAGATCAATAAATCCAAGTTAATGTAAAACTTCTGCACATATAAATGACCACTGATAGGAAAATAGTTAAATAAAATTTGGCATATATCAAAGTAATCACCAGGAAGGTGATCACGAATAAATCTAAACAAAAGGATAGCAATAAATCTAAACATACCCCCAATCTAAGACAGTATGCGTAAAACATGCAAGTTTTAGAAAAATATAAACAGCATGATGCCATTTCTGGATAAGAAAAAAGAAAAAAAATCAAAATATGTATAATTGCACATATAAGGATATTGGTGTATAGAAATAGATGAAAAGACACCTAAACTATTATGTGATTAACTCAGGTAATGAACTAGACAAAGAGGAAACTATCTTTTACTCTGTATACTTTTGTAATATTTGAAATTTCCCAAATTAAGCTGTATGCTACTTATGCAATGAAAATGTATAAAAACACAATATATATCAAACTGTATAAAATATTTTTTAAAATGGCTATTAACAACCAAAGCACTTGTATGCATGCATATTAGCATAACCAATGGATACAGACAGTGGGGCAGTGGGAATGGCTGGAGGGGTAGGGAACAATTGGGGATAAAGGAGACATATGTAAAACTTTAGACAAATAAATAAATAATAAAAATAAAAAATGGCTATTAAAAATAACCAATGAAATGAAACCTAGAAAATAACATTCACTTCCTGTCAAAAAGACTGTAAGTTATAATGAGTTCTGATAAAGTCATAAGAAAATATTTTATAGAATAAATAAATATAGACCAAAAAAGTTTCATTTCATTAATTAAAGAAATGCAAATTGATACATATCATCATTTTTTTACCCATCACCTTATGAATTTCTTAGGAATATAAGTAAGATAAAGAGTTACCAAACCTAGAAAACTTGTCACTGGAGGCGTGGCTGGATTAATAGGATTGACATCTGGAAAGGTAAATTTGATTTTCACCAGGTTTATCAGTATAAAATTAATCATTTAATTTGATTTTTTTATTATTTTAAAAGATTATTTCTCAAAATGAAAAATACACTTACTTTCTAAACGTTGCAATTCTACCTCTGGGAAGTCACCTAAATACATAAAAATGCTTGCATAAGAATGTTTACTGTAGCTTTGTATTTTATAACATAAATCTTAGAAGTTTAATAATAAATCATAAAAATAACATCTTCAGAATAAACCTATATATCTTTTTAAAAAATTAACATCCAAGTAATATCATAATACATAATTTTTCTTCTTTTCCACTTAGTATTTCACAGATATTTTTTTCATATTTGCACAATTACATCTACCTTATCACCATTGTATGCTGCTAGTATTCCATTTTTGTGAAGTCTTTCTGTAACTGATGATAAAAGTTAATTGAGAGTTTTTGATATTTAAGAAAAGATTCCTGCGGTTTATGTTCTTCATAAAATTTCCTCATATTTAATTATCTCATATTTGAGACACTAAATTGTATCACTCTTTTGAAATCCTTGTAAATTTTTGTATCACTCTTTTGAAATCCTTTGTAAATTTTTATGGTCAACTCCATCAAAAGAGCACATCTGCAAACCTGGTATCCCACTGTGCGTATACCCAGTAGAACCCTGTGAGTAAACACAATGGGTTGATGAATATAAACTTCACATGAAATTTTAATGTACCAGTCCACCATAAAAAATCTCTTTCTCCCTGAAACCTCACAACACTCAACTAAGATTCTCAAGCAGGTTACCAGTTACCAGATATACAGGAGTTATAAAAAGGTGTTCTCATTACCATGTTAGCATGCATAATTCCCCTGAATCCTTTAAAATATTAAGACAACAGGATATATATAAATAAATTAGAAGCCAGAAATAGAATTTGTTTGAGTTCAACACCCTCATTAAACGACAGTAAACAACCCCATAGAAATAATGTAATTGAGTAATCAGAGCCAAACTAGGACTCTGAGTGAGATCAGCCCAAACTAATACGCTTCACACTATGGTAGTTTCCCCACATCCATGGGGGATATGTCCCAAGACCCCTAGTCAATGCTTGGAATAACAGATACTACCAAACGAGTGTGTGTGTGTGTGTGTGTGTGTGTATTAGCATTATGTTGGCCCCTACATATACATAACTATAATAAAGTTTAATTTACAAATTAGGCACAGTGAGAGATTAACAACAATAATAACACAGTAAAACAAATATGACAATATCTTATAATAAAAGTTACATAAATGTGGTCTCTCTTTCTCAAAATATATCATTGTACTATACTCTCCCTTCTGCCTAAAGTGATGAGATGAAGTCAGTTGGATACAGTGGACCAAGGAATGATTCACATCCCAGGTGCAACAGAGTGGGCTAGCATGAAATTTCATCATGCTACTCAGAATGGCGAGTATTTTAAACGAATGAATTGTTTATTCTGGGAATTTTCCGTTTAATATTTTGGACCACAGTTGCAGGTAACTAAAATAGCAGAAAGCAAAACCCCAGATAAATGGTGACTGCTATAGTCCTCTTGTTTCTACTGCAACCAATGGGTAGCCAGAGATAGCAGCACTGAAATCAGGAAGACAGTTCCTTCCACCATATGAAAATAATCCCGCAAGTCTTAAGCAGAACAGCTGATAAGTAGTCCATGCAACAAGACCTCCATTTCACTCTGCCTTTCCATGATGAAATTTATTTTTTGTTGTCAAATTAAAAAAATTCCCAGTAAGGAGAAAAATCGTAATTGTATGAGGAGAAGAGAGATGGGAGCAATAGCAACATGGGTCTTGTTCTGGAGACAGCAGACATTTTGAAATATTCTAGTTTAAGTGGGAAAATTTAAATGGTTGCAGTTTGGGAAATGAAACAGTCCCATACTTAGTAAGATACCCTGTACAGGTGTCACCAGGTCACTTTTTAAATGAATGAAACAGCGAAGTTGATGACATATAAAAGAGACACATTAAAAAACAGAAGCCACAGACCTTCCAATTCCCGAATACTGATTGGAGTGATGCAGTAAATCTATGAGTTTCCTTTAAGAGCTGCCAATATGACAGGCACTGTGCTAAGTGCATCCTATTTTACCTTTTCTATTATCCAGGAAGGAAGACATTAAATCATTTCACATATAAGTGAGCACGTTTACTAGTAAAGCTTGTTATTGCTCAAGTTTTCACGCCTATTTATATCTGTGGACTATGGCAACAACTAGAATAGCTGCAAAAATGTTATTTTTCTTCCTATTATTAAAATGATGGATGACCAAATCACCAGACAGCCAAAAGATTTTTTTTTAATCCATAGCTATTTAAACAATTTAGAAAAATAAAGCAGGAAGTTACTAAGCCTGAGACATGAGAAACTGTAGGTTTTTTCCTGGGAGGAGTTGACATTGAAAAACAAAATAATGTAAACTGGATCAACCTGTTGGCTATTATTTTCATTTTACGAAACGATGCCTTTCATTCTTGACTCATATAGGTGAAATTTCCCTTGCTTTAATTTATTTGAAAAAATGTTTCCTATATATTTTGACACATAAAAATACCAAATAACAGAAATTTAGGCTCATGTTTAATGTACATGATGTGTTAAGAGCCTATCAAAACATAAATTTATATGTCATACCTCTGTTCCGGAAATGAACACAACACAGAGTTACATGCAAAAATTACTTGCGTCTTCACAATTATTCTGTATCACTGATATTTAATGTCAAAGAAATAATAAAAAAGAAAAAGACACCCTTTGTACCTTTAATACATTCTGGCATCTTGGGCTCCCAATTATTGTTCACTCCACAGACAACTGCCTTGCTGCCTTTAAGGTGAAATCCCTCCAGGCACTCAACTGTAACCTCAGATTTGTAGTAATATTTTTTCCTAAGTCCAGAAATGACTCTCCCATTCTCGAGTACTGGATATTGACATTTGACCACTGAAAAGCAAAGAAATTCCAGAATGAATGGAAAATTGTTTTAACCCAGGGCAGAAACATTACTACAAAGTAGTACTTTCCACTGGGAACAAGGAGACAAGAAATGGAAGTCAGGATATTAATTAAATAAAAGACTTTAATTCCAGGGAAACAGATATAGAGATATCTAATAACCTTTTCCCACCTAGAACAGACTCTCATGATAGATTATTGGTTTCTTATGTGTTTTTTCAATAGTGGCAAGTTTTGAAAAAGTTCTGACTACCAGATACAAATTCTGGGCAAGTTCAAAAGCAACTTCTGATTCTCCTTAGTTTAGGGATTCAAAAAAAATTCATGCTGACACTGATTACAGTACGCTGCTTTTCAGAGGGGCAGGGAAGACTCTTGTGAGAAGGTTATCCTTGAGCTCAAGTTGGAAAGAAGCTTGCCATGCAAAGATGTGAAAGGAAACGTTGTTAGGTAGCAACAACATACATGAACTGGAATGTTCAAAAAATAGAAAGGCTGTACGGCCGGTGTGGCTCAGTGGCTGAGCAATGATCTATGAACCGGGAGGTCAATGTTGGATTCCCGGTCAAGGCACATGCCCAGGTTGTGGGTTCGATTCCTAGTGTGAGGCGTGCAGGATGCAGCTGCTCAATGATTCTCTCTCATCACTGATATTTCTCTCTCTCTCTCTCTCTCCCCTTCCTTCTTCCTTTCTCTCTGAAATCAATAGAAATATTTTTTTAAGTTCCAATTTCTAATAGATTATTGCTAGTAAATAGACACAGAATTTAATACTGCACATTCAGTTCTTGTCTAAAACTTCAGTCTTTCCTATTTTTCCAAAAAGATAATCATGCCATAAGTAAATAAAGTTTGCCCGTTTCCATATCTTGCATTATTGTACTGGCAAGGCCCTTTAATACAATGCTGGTAAGAACAGATATCCTTGTATTGTTTCAATGTTAGGAGGAAATAAATTACTCTATTACATTAAGCATAATGTTAGCTGTGAGATTCATGTAGGTGATTTTCACCAGGTTCAGCTAGGTAGCTCATTTCTATTCCTAATTTGCTAAGTTTTACCATGAAAAGATGATAAATTCTGGCAAATGCTTTTTTTCACATCTATTAAATGATCATGTGTTTTTCTTCTTTTATGCTCTCTTTAAGTGACAAATTATACTGATTAATTTTTTTCATTTGAATCAACACTGCTTACGTGGAATAACTACTTCATTATGATATATTGCTATTTTTCTATAAGACAGTATTTAATCTGTTAATATTTTGAAAAGGAGTTTTTATTCTATGTTAATAATGAATATTGTTTATAATTTTCCTTCAATGTTTTTATCTGGTTTTGCTATCAAGGCAATACCATCCTTTGTGTTTTCTTAAAGGGCTTGTAGAGAGCTACTATTATTTACTCCTGAAATGTCTGGTGGAATTCCCCATTGAGAGCATGAGGGCTATAGTTCTTTCTGTGAGGTTTAAGTTATCAAACTTACAGGCTTAAAATTATTTGTGTTATCCCCTAACTATTCCTTAAATGTCGACAGGATATTTAATAATGTCCTCTTCTTCGTTTTTGATATTGGTAACTTTTATCTTCTTTTATTCTTGTCAAACTGGCTATAGGTTTATCTATTTTATTGGTTTTCTCCAAAAGCCATGTATTTGTTTCATTGATTCTATTTCTCTCTTTTCAGTTTCAACAACTTCTAACTTTACCATTTCCTTCCGTTTCCTTGTCCTCAGTTTAAATAGCTCTTTTATTTCTTTACATTCGTAAGGTGGAAACTTAGGTTATTAATCTGAGACTTCTCTCTTGCTATAAATATCCCTCTAGGGCTAGGCAATGCTTTTGATACTAACATCATGATCTATTGGTATGTTATGTTTCATTTTTATTCAATTCAAAACCCTTTGTAATTTTTTATGACTTGTTCTTTGATTTATGGGTTAGTATGTGTTGCCTAATTTTCAAATACTTGGGGAATTTACAGATATCTTTGTTTTCATTTCTATATTCATCCCATTGTGGTAAGATATTATACAATCCATGAATTCAATTTGGGAGAATTAAAAAATTTATCTTATTGCCTAAAATATGTTATTAGAGATTGTCCATATGTACATGAAATGAGAAAATATCTTGCTGTTATTCAGTGGTTCCCTTCTTTCAAGAGTCAAATGCCCCCCAGTGTCTCCCTGGTTTGGGTCATGCCTTAATGCCGTAAACAATGTTTTTCAGGTAAAGGCATACCTTGTAGATGTTGTAGGTTTGTTCCAGACCACAGTAAGAAAGGGAGTGTCATAATAAAGCCAGTCATAATAGTGTTGTTGGTAAGGGTCTTGTCTACCATTTGTGAAAATTCTAACATCTGTGCAGCGCAAAAAAGCAAAGCGCAATTAAACAAGGTGTGCCTGTGTGTTTTATCCAGAATGTATCAATCTTATCATCGGTGAGGGGGTTAGTCTTTTACAATTTACTGTTTCCTTCAGCCAGAACTGTCATAGGTCCTGTATTATCAGATAACACTTTATTTTTAAGGCAGTGTGTGTTTTGTGGTGCTTTCAGGCAAAAAAAAGTCTTAATCCATGCAATACACGGTAATTCACAAGGTATACAGTGAAAAACAAGAACAAATGGGGCGAGGGGTGGGGAACTCTACAGCTAGAGCTGTTTTTTTATTTGACCTATTCATATGACTGTTTTGTTTACTTTTTGGTAAAGTAATTTGAAAGAAAGAAATGGAAAGATTATTACCTTTACACTCAGGAGGGTCACTGCTCCATTGGTTTCGCCCAGAACAAACAAGCCTGCTCTCTCCAACAAGGGAATATTCATCTGGCCCATTTGAAGGTTTACAACTGTAAGTGACTACTTCATTATATTCAAATGTATCCTTGTGGCTATTGCTGAATTCTCCATTTGGTATTTGTTGAGGTGGTTGACACAAAATCTCTTTAAAAGAGAAAAAAAAGAGGACAGGAAAGGCAAAAGAAAAAGTAAAAGATTAAGACAGCATTGATAATGTCTTCAGAACTTCTTCAATAAATTCATTAACATATGAGTTCTATAATCTAGTTGCATATATGAAAAAATGTAATATCTTTTTCATCCTTAAGAGTATGTAGTGCAATCTACCAAAGGTATAAATGTTGTGTTAATGTAACAGCCCAATCTTGAGGTCTATATTTAAGCCGCATATTGATGAGTGTGCAAACACATAAAACAATGCCACTATTATCACTTTTTGAAAATTTTGGTTTTCCTTTAAAAAATATATGTTGTATATATTAATATGTATTTTGCTTACTGTTCTCAATAATGAATTCATAAATAATTATTTTTAAAACTTTTCAGGGTTAATTCCAATATAATGGAACAGCAATAGTCATATCCCACATGAAGAAAAGCTACGTGGGGGTCTTTTTAAAATTTAAAAGCATCAAGGCAAGCCAAGGCCAAAAGTTTGAGAACTACTGCTCTAAATTTTAAAGAAGAATATACTTACTTTCACACTGTGGGGGACTATCACTCCATTCCACATTATTTCCAGAAATTTCACAATATAGATTTTTTGTTCCAAGTAAGTAATAACTAAATGAGAATGGGAAAAAAATACTGTTTTCTTTCTCAGTTAAGAAGAAATCCATAATTGCAAAGAAAACTTTATGTGGTTGTCTTTCTGCATATCAGAGGGCTTGAGGGAGAAGTTTCTTAAACAGAATATATTGAACATGCCAAACAAACCTGCAACTTATGAAAGAGATTCTGCATTTGCACACACATTGGTCTGGAGAAAAATGTCTACAAAGTCTGTCAGGCCTGAGAGTCTGGCCTCTTTTTTGTCTTCAGGAGGCACATCAACATTCACTTCTCCGAACGAGCTCCATTCGGCTCAGTCATACACCCCTGAGCAGAGAGACCTGGCCCTCGCGCTTAGCTGCCTGGATTTCAGTCCCAGTTCAAAGACTGGCTTGTTATTTGAGCTTCATGTTTCTATTTCTCAGATTCCTTATCTATGAAAACAGTATATTATATAGCTCTTGGGGTTCTTTTGACTAGTAGATAAATTAGCATCTGAGACATAGTGAGTACTATGTAAGTTTTAGGTTTGATGAATCAGAATGTGTTCCCAGTAGCTGCTCAGGAGAACTCCTTGATGGAATAGCTCATGATTTAAAGTCACAGAACTCTCTCCTCCTTCTGGACTCTCCTTGTGAGTAAGTTTACTTCTTTCGTTCTCACCATTTATTATTTTCCTTTCAGTATATGTTGTGCTTCTCAATAAGGCTAACACTTCTTTGAGAATAATCTGTTTTAACCTCCACAAGGTGCCAAGCAGGCTCTCTCTCTATGTAGCTATTGGCTGCATATTCGCACTTGATCAAACTAAAATAGAGTCAGTAAAACAGACTGCACACGCTTCCAGCTGACTTTTCCCCAAGCCTCATTCATTGATCCTATATTACAATCTATTAGGAAAGGATTGTGGGATGACGCTGGGTAGAGATT
>NW_006291401.1:183474-190768 GCF_000327345.1 Myotis davidii | reverse complement strand
AACCGCTCTCCCCATTTGACAACCATTTCTACTAGAAACTGCCTAATGTCACTGTTTTGAAACTCTGGAGTTTGTTGAAGGCTTGCAACTTCCAGAAAAGACTTGAGCAGGTAAATTGCACTAAAATTGGTCAATTTCTGCTCTTAGCACAGTGGCAGCTGCCCATGCTACCCCCATAGCACGCAGCTGTGCTCCTGGAGCAGTTTATCAGCAGACTGAAGAGCCAGCTTGGGCCAAAGGGCCTGTGTTCTCCAAATATCAGGGGTGCCTGCTTTTATCACTGACTGATCTTTCTGGTCACAGGGAAACAGACAAAGACGTGGACAGCCATTGCTGTCATATCTCACTTTTCAAATGTGTAAGCCTTTTCTTGCTGACTGAGGAGAATTCCAGTGATTTCTTCTTCATTTCTTGTGATTTCCCCTTTCAGAAGCCGGATATTAAAACGTGGGGCATTTAAAAACGATGATATATGTGAGGAAAATTAGGAAGTGATTATGCATGCCCTGAGAAAAACGCTCAGAAAAAATTTGAGAATACATTTAGTTTACCTGTCAGGCTGATCCTCTGCACAGAGTCACCCTACAAAAATCCAAAAACAAAAACAATAATATAAAAAAAAAAAACACCTATAAAAGGATGGCAATCTGATTCCCATAGTTTCCCCATTATTAGATTCAAATGTTCAGTTCAACAACAACAACAAAATCACAATGCATACAAAGAAACAAGAGAATATGACTCATTCAAAGAAAATGTAAATCGATAAAAAGTATCCCTGAAAAAAAAAAACACCTGAGGAAAGATCTACTAGACAAAGACTTTAAAACAGCTGTCTTTAAAAGAAAATCTGGTGGCAAGTCGTTGGTTTTTAGTTTTGCTGTTCTCTTTTCCTTCGTGAAGTGGCAGACACAGAAAGGCAGATCTTTCTGAGTACTCTGATGGGCAAGGCTAGCACTCTCAAGTTTGAGCCCAATGACACCTTTGAGAATGTCAAAGCTAAAATTTAAGACAAGGAGGGCACCTTTCCAGGAAAACAGCACCTGCTTTTGGGGGCATGTTTGGAGGAAGACAGCACTCTATCACACTTTGATATCCAGAAACTTGATGTTCTGCCTGTGAGGTGGAATCTATGAACCTTTTCTGCCAACTCCCCTGAAATACAATGGCCATAAGACTATATGACTCAAATGTTATGCTTGCCTGAAACTCAGTGCTATCAACTGCTTTAAGAAGAAATGTGAACACACCAACAAACTGTGACTCAAGGAGATGCTCAAAAGAGGCCTTTCCACCTGGTCCTACAGAGGAAGGAAGCCTTCAGAACTTATTCTATGAGAACAGCATTACTGTGATGCCAACAACAGAAAAAGACACTGCAAGAAAAGAAAGCTACAGAATAGTATCCGTTATGAACCTTGATGCAAAAATCTGCAACTAATTACAGCAAACAGAAATCAGAAAGATTATCCACCATGCACAAGTGAGATTTATTTGCAAATGCAAGGGCGGCTCAACATATGCAAATCCATCTATGTAATCTGCCATATCAATAGAATGAAGGGTAAATCCACTTGATCATTTCAATTGAGCATTTGTCAGGATTCAACATTTTTGCATAGTAAATATTCAACAAACCAGGAACAGAAGGTAAGTTACCTTAAGAAAATACATGCCATAGATGAAAAACCTACAATAAACATCCTATTCAGTGGTTTAAATCCAAAAGCTTTTCTTCTAAGATCAGGAATAATGCAAGAATGCCCACTTTTACCATGTCTATTCAACATAGTACTGAAAGTTTAGTCAGAGAATCTAGACAAGAAATAAAAGGCAGCCTAGTGGGTTATGAAGACATAAAATTATCAATTTGCAAATAATAAAATCTTATATGTAGAAAACCCATCCTACATGGTTTGACTCAGTAGATACAGTGTCAGCCTGAGGACCAAAAAATCCCAGGTTCATTTTTTGTCAAGGGCATGTACCTTGGTTAGAGGCTCCTCCCAGGCCCGGGCACAGCTCGGTGCTCCTGCAGGAGGCAACCAATTGATGTATTTCTCTCACATTGATATTTCTCTTTGTCTTTCCCTCTCTCTTCCACTCTCCCTAAAAATCAATGGAAAAATATCCCCAGGTGAGGATTAAAAAAAAAACCCGAAAAACCCTAACGACTGTGCGCATATTGCATCTGTGCATGCGTGCGCACACACCCCACACAACAGCTGTTAGAATAAATAAATTAATGCAGCAAAGTAGCAGAATACAAAGTCAATATCAAAAATCAGTTGCTTTTGTATAGTGTATGACATTTACCCTGTAAATGTACATTTTTATAAATGTCTAAATATATACTAGAGGCCTGAGGCATGAAATTCATGCAAGGGACTTGGCCTTCGCAACCCTGGCTGCTGTCTTGGCCCTCACAGCTATGTCCAGAAGGTTGTCCTGACAGTCATCCAGAAGGTCATTTGACTGTTCAATCTAATTAGCATATTAGCTTTTTATTATATAGGATTAAAGGAGTCCAAGAGAAGAAAGGCTACTATTATCAGG
Organism: Myotis davidii; assembly: GCF_000327345.1. Classification (NCBI taxonomy): domain Eukaryota; kingdom Metazoa; phylum Chordata; class Mammalia; order Chiroptera; family Vespertilionidae; genus Myotis; species Myotis davidii. The sequence goes on along the minus strand of NW_006291401.1, from coordinate 188,212 downwards.
TGTACAGTACTTGTTTTTGAGACCTTCACTCCTTTATAGCTGTCTCAAAACTCAAGTTTTCCAACAAAAGGATTTTGATCAATATATGGTCCAGGCTATAATAACTCTTTACAGAGTTATTGCCATGAACAATATCTTTGGTGGGTAAACCTACCTACCGATTCTATAAGCCCTCCTTTAACTCTAAGTGCTGGCCATTTTAAATAGGATATAATTTGATGTTAAAGTAATGTCATCAAGATTACTACAAGTTTAATGCTAATGATAGGCTTATGCTTGCATGTAGTATTATAAAAATTTCCTTTCCTTCACTTTTAATTTCTATTCATTACACATCTTCTCAGTTTGCATAAAAAGCCCAAGAGTTGATTGGCTAGAAGTACAACTTGTCACACAGAAAGCAAGATAATCTCAACATTACGGGAATGCTGAAGAAGAGAAGCAAAGCAAAATAGTAACATTTACTGTATTCCTCTAAGGAGAAACTTACCCCGCATTACAAACATAGTGAGCTTGAGAACCAAATGTGGTAGTTCCGTTTACATAAACTACTTCGCCATTGAGGGGCTCTCCTAGCTGCGGACATGTCTTTTCTAAAAGAAAAATTCAAATTGTTGTTATATGCCAATTTAAAACTACTTCGCCATTGAGGGGCTCTCCTAGCTGTGGACATGTCTTTTCTAAAAGAAAAATTCAAATGTGTTGTTATATGCCAATTTCAAAGCCAGTGAATCCAATCAAAATTCGATATTGCTCTTCTAAATCCATTTAACTATTTAAAGACCAAACTTAAGATTCACATTTACTCAGGCAAGCAACTGCCAAGAAAAAGATTCCTAGGAGATTTTCAAAGACATTGTTATCTAGAATCTCCATTCGCATGGGAAAACCATCATGGTAATAGTGGACTGTGCAGTCTAAAATGTGTGGCAATACCCAGAACAATACGAATAAAAGCTGTGTGTGCTTACCTGTACAAGCCTCCTGGAGAGGAGGTGCCCATGTGTTATCAGGCTGACAAACTGCAGTGGTGGGGACTAAAGGGACAATACGCTTGTATCCTAAACGACACTTAAATTCGACTCTGTCCCCAGGACCATAAGATGCTTTAGGAGGACCGTTTAACATCATGGTTTCAAATCTCATTGGATCATCACAGGCATCTGGGCATAAGAGAATAAGAACATGAAAAAGAAAAGTGTTTTATCTTTTCCATCAGCCTGGGACTGTGGTCAGCCACAGGTAGTTAGTACAAAATGAATGGAAAGGTCCTTGGCAAGTTTTTATTTTTTTAATTAAATTGATTCGGGCGAGTTTGGTCAACATGAACATATAGGTTTCGGGTATGGGTTTCTGTATTATATGATCTGTATATTCCCCATGTGCTCACCACCCAAAATCAAGTCTTCCCCTGTTATCACATATTAGGACACTCCTCACCCCCCACCGCCTTCCCTCTGGAAGCACCACACTGCTGTTTGTGTTCACGAGTTTCAGCTTTATACCCACATAGGAGTGAAATCATATGGTTCATAGCTTTTTCTGAGTGACTAATTTCACTGAGCATAATGTTCTCAAGGTCCGTCCATCTTGTTGCAAATGGTGCTATTTCATCCTCTCTTATGGCTGAATAGGATTCCCTTGTGTATAAGTACCACGTCCAGTGCTCTATCACAGGACACTTTGGTGGTTTCCATGTTTTGGCCACCATGAATAATGCTGCAATGGACATAGGGGTGCATATATCTCTGTGAATACATTTTATTTTATTGTTTTTAAAAATTTCTTATATTGATAGGGAGGTTCTTTTATTTGTTTTTTTTTAAGTTTTTTTAAAATATATTTTTATTGATTTCAGAGAGGAAGAGAGAGGGATACAGAGAGATAGAGAAACATCAATGATGAGGGAGAATCATTGATAGGCTGCCTCCTGCACGCTCCCTATTGGGGACCGAGCCCACAACACAGGAATGTGCCCTTGATTGGAATAGAACCCAGGACCCTTCAGTCTGCAAGCCCACGTTCTATCCACTGAGCCAAACCAGGCAGAGCTCTGCAAATACATTTTAACAACAGATCTTGTTCTATGCCTTTCTCTTGCCTCCATTGCCCTACTGCTGCCACACTGGATACTTGAGAGTCTGCGAATACCCTGAGCCTTGTCACATCTCTGAGTCTTTGCTCCCACTGCTCTCTTTCTGAACACCTTTCCTCCCTGCTCAGCTGCAACTCCTGCTCAGCTCTTATCTTGTAGGCTTACCTGCTCAGTATCCCTAGGAAACAGATTCTCTCTCCTCCAAGAGGCAGTGAACAGTCCCCTATTCTTGGACTCTCTTCTGCATGGATCTCTCAGGTCACTAGCACGTGTTTTTGTGTTTACTAGTTAGCGTGGCTGACTCCATCTATCCATGGGGCCAAAATACCTAGCACAGGATGTCCCCCAGAGTAGCTATTCAAAAGAAGTTGATACTAAACCACTGCTGTAGCACAGAGACAACGGCAAAGGAGACGCAATGAACAGAATATTGAAAATAATCACTTGAAACTCCAGGCCAGGGGTGGGCAAACTTTTTGACTCGAGGGCCACAATGGGTTCTTAAACTGGACCGGAGGGCCGGAACAAAAGCATGGATGGAGTGTTTGTGTGAACTAATATAAATTCAAAGTAAACATCATTACATAAAAGGGTACGTTCTTTTTTTTTTTTTTTTTTTTTTTAGTTTTATTCATTTCAAACACGGGCCGTAGTTTGCCCACGGCTGCTCTAGGCACTGGGAAAGGATTTGGATAAGTAATTTCTTTTGCTGCCTATCTGCCAGTATCCTGGTAACTGACAGGAAAAGCACTGCTGTCATTGTATTGTAATTTGCACACTAAGGAAATTAAGAAACACTGTATAAGCACTTGTTGATCTCCGTTTCTTTAATTAGAAAGAAAGAAAAGACCCAAAATAGGCAGAAGAGACCACTTGTAACAATCTATTGTGGGTTTTGGTGGAATGAGAGTGCTCCTGGAAACACAAGTTTTCCCTTCTGCAACTCCCTGGCAGCGTTTGGCAACTGCCTCTGAGATGCAAGCCTCCCAGGCACAAGGCTGCCTACAAACCCTCTTCTCCTGAGCTGCTTCAAGAGTGAAATGTTTGTTTTCCCCGCCCAGTTTAGTGAGTTCTCCTTTTTACTTTCTGTTTTATTTTATCCTGATTTTACCTTTCAAACTTAAACTTCATCTTGTTTTTTATCCCCTTCATTTCTAGTTTTGTTCTCTCCCATGCTATACTCTACATTCCATTCATTTTCCTCTATTCCAAATAGCATGCACAGTGTCCTTCAACTCTAGTTTGAAGCCTATTTTATACTTTATCCTTCTTTAAAAATATTCCTTTGGTGTTCTCCTTACCACCACGGTTCCCTTTCCTCTCTCATAGAAATGAACTGTTTAATGATCAGTAACCAGAATACTGATCAGGAGACTGTACCAGAAGACAGTGGCAATATGAGCCCTGCAAACTCTACACACACAGGAGGGCAGAGCCTCTCTAGCCCTCCGCGGTCCCTGCAGTAGCTTTTCGGTACCACTGAAAGGCCATCCTAAGCCGGACTCCACCTGCACCACCCTGCTCCGCCAAGCCCGTGCTTCCTACCCGACCCACAAAGCAAACCTCTCCCGCCCTCGGCTCCGGTGGGCCCGCTCCCCGACTCTCTCCATTGCCTCCAGAGCTCTCACCTTTCCCGTCCCTACCAGAGCACATGGGCAGTAGGAGCCCTAGGGCCACCAACAGGATGCCAGGGGAGCGCCAGAAAGAGAAGGCGCTCGCGTGGCGCTGAGGAGGTGGCCAGCGCGGCTCCGAAGATGCCATCATTTCCCAAGGGATCGGTAGGAAACCTGAGGGACAGCAAGCGTTTGTTTACCTTTTTGAGAGCAGGTGTCAGACGCAACAATCCCCATTCAAAAAGTGTCATATTGCTGCTGTGTTCTCACCATCTCTGTGCTGCGTCCCTTCATTTCTTCCCACATGGCTTCCACCTGACCTCATTTATTTGGGACAATCTTAACAAACATTTTGATGTCTATGGATTAAATTTCTCTCTTAATTTTGCCAGAAATGGAATCTGCAAGGTTTTCTATTCGGTTAGCTCTTTTTTTCTTTTTCCTTTTTCTTTTTTTAACTTGTAACGTTTTTATTAAATCCACAGATGTAAAAACCATATTGTGAGGGGCCGGGGAATGAGGCTACCAAGGAACGGGAGCCAGACCACCGGAGGCAAAGGGCGCAGCTGACAGGGCATGCCCAGGCTGAGCTGGCTCAGGGGCCATCACCAGGGCCACTGGACAGCTCCTGGGAGCTCAGGCCGGCACCAGGCAAGCTCAGGTGGGGGCTCCACCAGCACAGCAGAGAACTTGGTGTCACCAAAGGCCTCATTCATCAAAGAAGCACTGCAGGCCGATGATGGACTGCACGTCCACCTTGTCCTCCTTCAGCTTGTTGAATTGCTTGAACATTGGGCCCACATCCTGGGCAAACTCCTGAGGGGAGTTGTAGGGAGGGGGGGGGCAACAACTTCTGGAGGCCGGCGTGATCAGGGTCAGGTCCAATGTGCCACCAGGCTGATCCACAGAGAAGCTGGAGTTGGTAGCCGGCAGGGCTCGTGGCAGAAAAGGGCCAGCAGGCCACGCTCACACTTCTGCTGGTTGGCTGGCGAGAGCTTGGCCACCACACCACTGCTGTCCCCACCCTCCC
>NW_006291401.1:182408-182887 GCF_000327345.1 Myotis davidii | reverse complement strand
GCTGCTTGAGGAGCAGGAGGGCCGTGTTGTTGTCACTCTCCAGAGCCCACGAGGCGAAGCGCCAGGATGTGCTCCTGGTGCTTCTGGAACTTGGTCCTGGTCCAGTGCTGCCGCTCCAGGCACTCGTGCTGCCGCTCCAGGCACTCGTGCTGCCGCTTCAGGCGCTCCTGCTGCCCCTCCATTACCTTCTGGGCATCATTGACCAGCACGCGGCCCCGCTTGTTCAGCTCCGCCATGATCCATCGTCACATCCACCTGGAGACGTTTCTGCACGTCGGACACTTGGCGAACCGAGCTGCGAACCGCCTTGGTGGTGGTGGTGGTGTGGCATGCTTGTCCCCCGGCGCTTCACCAGCGAGGCCAGGAGCTTGCGCTGGTTCCTCACGGCATCCTCCAGGAACCGGTATTGGTGGTCCTTGTGGGCGCGGAGCTGGCGGTCCCGGCAGGTGAGGGGGTCGCAGCCCTCGCAGAACAGCAGG
>NW_006291401.1:179975-181818 GCF_000327345.1 Myotis davidii | reverse complement strand
GGGGAATGAGGCTACCAAGGAACGGGAGCCAGACCACCGGAGGCAAAGGGCGCAGCTGACAGGGCATGCCCAGGCTGAGCTGGCTCAGGGGCCATCACCAGGGCCACTGGACAGCTCCTGGGAGCTCAGGCCGGCACCAGGCAAGCTCAGGTGGGGGCTCCACCAGCACAGCAGAGAACTTGGTGTCACCAAAGGCCTCATTCATCAAAGAAGCACTGCAGGCCGATGATGGACTGCACGTCCACCTTGTCCTCCTTCAGCTTGTTGAATTGCTTGAACATTGGGCCCACATCCTGGGCAAACTCCTGAGGGGAGTTGTAGGGAGGGGGGGGGGGCAACAACTTCTGGAGGCCGGCGTGATCAGGGTCAGGTCCAATGTGCCACCAGGCTGATCCACAGAGAAGCTGGAGTTGGTAGCCGGCAGGGCTCGTGGCAGAAAAGGGCCAGCAGGCCACGCTCACAATTCTGCTGGTTGGCTGGCGAGAGCTTGGCCACCACACCACTGCTGTCCCCACCGTCCAGGCTCAGGTGCCGTCCTCCTCCTTCAGATCAGGCAGCACGTGGCAGAGTGAGCAGCTCCACTCCTCCCCGGGCACATCCTGCTGTCCAGGTGGAAGCAGAACTCCCACTCTATGCACATGACCAGGTCACCTGGCTTCTGACAGACACGGAAGATGGTGGCGCTGTCATCCAGGGCACCGGGGCCGCCAGCTGCAGCTGAGGTGCCCTCTGGAGCCACCACCTTCAGGCCGGAGCTGGTCCTGCCACTGGGGGAGACCAGGCAGGGACCCTCCGCACTGGGCCCTCTGCCAGAGCCACCAGCACGGGCTTGGTCTCAGGGCCCTTAGTGGCAGGCAGGGCACCGATGGCAGCCTCTGTCTCTTTCTCCTTGACAATGGCCATGTCAGGCAGAGGCTAGGCACCAGGGGTCCCGAGCGCAGTCCCTGGCTGCCTGGCAGCAGCAGCTGCAGCCCCAGGCTCAATGACCATCAGGTTGGAGCCCTTGGTGGTGCTGCCTGGGAAGACCTTGACAACTGGTGGCTGGCTGGCAGCTGTGAGGTCAAGATCCAGGCGCTGGAGACTCACCCGTGGCACCTTGGGCATGAGGCCACTCATTTCACCCTCACGGGAGCAGGACCATTTCATGCGGGCACATGGAGCTCTGCACTCAAGTAAGAGTCATCTGACGCGAAGCGTCCATGGGCTGGCTACCGCCAGAGCCCTGCTTTGCTGCACAAGGGTCCCGGAGCCACGGTCTTGCCCAAGGCCTCAGCACTCTTGGTCCAGGCATTGAGGTCCCACTGGAACTTCATCTCGCCACAGGGTTCCACGGGGTCGACGATCATCTTGAGAGTCCGGTGCAGCTGGAAGTAGCTCAGCTTCTTGAGGAGCAGGAGGGCCGTGTTGTTGTCACTCTCCAGAGCCCACGAGGCGAAGCGCCAGGATGTGCTCCTGGTGCTTCTGGAACTTGGTCCTGGTCCAGTGCTGCCGCTCCAGGCACTCGTGCTGCCGCTTCAGGCGCTCCTGCTGCCCCTCCATTACCTTCTGGGCATCATTGACCAGCACGCGGCCCCGCTTGTTCAGCTCCGCCATGATCCATCGTCACATCCACCTGGAGACGTTTCTGCACGTCGGACACTTGGCGAACCGAGCTGCGAACCGCCTTGGTGGTGGTGGTGGTGTGGCATGCTTGTCCCCCGGCGCTTCACCAGCGAGGCCAGGAGCTTGCGCTGGTTCCTCACGGCATCCTCCAGGAACCGGTATTGGTGGTCCTTGTGGGCGCGGAGCTGGCGGTCCCGGCAGGTGAGGGGGTCGCAGCCCTCGCAGAACAGCAGGAGCGGCT
>NW_006291401.1:179697-179963 GCF_000327345.1 Myotis davidii | reverse complement strand
CGCGGTGGAGCGCGCTGCGTGGTCCTTGGTGTATACTTCCCCCGCGGGCGCGCCTCCACGCAGGTCTCCACGCAGTAGCTGGTGGCCGGGGCGGTACCCTCGCAGCTGGTGCAGCACTGCGTCCTTGGAGTCCGTGGGGGCCTTGCTGCCACCGTCACGCATGAAATAGTTTTCCGCAGTGTCTTTGGACACCAAAGGGAGCTTTCCATTTCTCTATGTCAGAGGCTCAAAATTAATAATGATGACTGAAGTGAGCCCAGAGTCAC
>NW_006291401.1:166699-179541 GCF_000327345.1 Myotis davidii | reverse complement strand
AGTCCGTTAGCTCTCTACCTGTGTATTGAGAACTTCCCAAGAGCAGGGCATCGCGCCAGGTCACGTGGGTTCCAAACCAGATAGGACCCCGCTCCCGCCTCCCAAGGAGCCCATGGCCTGTACGTGTTCTCCTGGGTCACGCTGCCAGCACAGTGGTGCCTGGGATCAGGGCTGTTCCGGGTGCTGGTGTGCCGCATGGAAGAGGACACCAGTAACCCCACAGTCACCTGGGCGGGCTTCCTTCTGTGGAGCTGGGAGGCCACCCTGCCCTATTGCCTGGGCTGCCAGATCTCCTGTGGCCAGACTCAGGGACCCCTGTGATTCCAGGGGAGAAGGAAGCTTTGGGGAGACTCGCCAACCCTCCCTCTGAACTGGGACAGTCTTCCTTCCTCCCTCTGCTCCTCATCCCAGGGGCTGGGAGGAATAATGCCATTGGCATGCAGTCCTGGGTTCCGCTGAGGATGCATGAGGCTGGGGACAGGGTGCTGGTGCCATCTTCCAGGGATGGCTGTGTTGGCCCTGCAGGCACTCAGCTTGGAGGTAATAAAAACATTTTTCTTGCCTTAGCTGGTTTGGCTTAGTGGATAATGTGTTGGCCTTCGGTCCCGGGTTAGAATTCAGTCAAGGGCACATGCCCAGGTTGTGAGCTCGATCCCCCAATAGGCAGCCAGTCAATGATTCTCTCTCATCATTGATGTTTCTATTCTTTCCCTCTCCCTTCCTCTCTGAAATCAATAAAAATATATTTTTTAAAATTCTTCTTTTCTCTTATCTTTTTGTTATCAGTAAACAAAGCAGATCCACCGCCAGGGTGACACTGAGAGGGAGGAGAAGGGTACTGACAAGGTGCCTGAATCAAGGGAAGTCTGTTGGGACTTCTGGGGATGTTTCCTCAACTTGTAAAAGGAATTATTGAATCATGCCCCTTTTTGCCTTTGAACATTTCTCGTGTTGCTGGTTTAGTGGTAATAAAGTCCTTTAGCTTTTTTTAATCTCAGAGAAACTCTCTCTTTTTTTATTCTAAATGTTAGCATTGCTGGGTAGAGTAATCTTGTTTGAAGGCCCTTGCCTTTCACTTTGAGTATTTCATGCCAATCTCTTCTGGCTTACAAAATTTGTTGAAGAATTAACTGATGGTCCTATGACAGCTCCCTTTTACATAACATTTTTTCTCTTGCTGCTTTTAACATTACTTGTCTTTAACCTTTATAATTTTAATTACGATGTGTCTTGGTGTGGGTTTCTTTAGATTCATCTTATTGGGAACTTTCTGCACTTCTTGGATTTGTATGTCTATTTCAATGGACAGGATAGGAAAGTTTTCAGTCATTATTTCTTACGTTATATTTTATTTATTCGTTTTTAATCCTCACTCAAGGATATGATTACTGATTTTTAGAGAGGGAGGGAGAGAGAGAGAGAAACATCAGTGTGAGAGAGAAACATCAATTGGTTGCCTCCCGTACATTCCCTAACTGGGGATCAAACCCACAGTTAGGTATGTGCACTGATCAGGAATCAAAGCCACAACTTTTGGTGTATGGGATGAGGCTCCCACCAACTGAGCAATAGTCATTATTTCCTCAAGTAGGTTTTCAATTATTTGTTCTCTTCTTCTTCTGGTCATCCTATGATGTGAATGTTGGTAAGTTTGATGTCCTAGAGGTCTCTCAAGCTCTCCTCCTTTAAAAAAAAAAATTTTTTTTTTGGCAGTTCCAATTGAGTGTTTTCTGTTACATTGTCTTCCAGATTCTGAATTGCTGATTCAGTTTTCTGCTTCATCTTATCTGCTGTTTATTCTCTGTGATGTATTCTTTATTTCAGTTATTGTATTTTCATTTTAAGTGGGTTTTGTATGTTATTTGTAATGTTTTCTCTTTGTTGATGTTCTCACTGAGTTTATCTATTAGTCTCCTAAGTTCCTTGAGCATTGTTAAAACCAGTGTTTTAAGCTCTGTTCCTCCTAGATTGCTTGTCTCCATGTCCTTTAGTTACTTGTCTGAAATTTTGTCTTGTTCTTTCATTTGGGGCATGTTTCTTTGTCTCCTCATTTTGGCTGATTCCCTGTGTTTGTTTCCATGTATCTACTACATCTTCTGATCTTGGCAAAATGGCCTTATGTAAAAGGTGTCCTGTGGACATGAATGGCATAGTCTCCTTTATAACCTAAGCCAGGTGCTCCAGGAGTGTCCCTTGTGTGGGTTATGTATGCTTATTTGCTGTAGTTGAACTTTGAATCTTCTTGGCATATTTGTGGGTGGGGTTAATCCCCAGGTTGACTGGCTGTGAAGGCTGGCCATGACTGTCGTGGACAAGCTGATCTGTGGAGGCTGACCTCACAGAGCAGAAGTTACTTTAGTGCAAACCGAGTAGGCTATTTGGATATGTCATTGGATGGTGCTCTGGTGTGGCTTAGAGCTGGCCACCAAGAGTGTGGGCTCTGTAGCCTCTTGGGAGGTGTTCTAGTGCAGGCCAAGACCACCATTGCTTGTGCTGGGCTTGGACCACCTGGTAGCTACACAATGACCTGCAGTTGGTTGCCACTTGTGCTGGGATGGGAGGTGCTTGGGAGAGGGTATGCTATGAACTGAGCCCTGCTGCCACTTGTGCCAAGTTGTGACTCTTTGTGGGGCACCACTGTGTACGCTGAGGCCAGCTACTTTTTGCTCAACGTGTGGCTACTTAATTGCAACTATATCCCAAACCATGCCTAGCCACCCCTTCTGCCACACTTGGGACTGCCTCAGGGAGTTGCAGTGCAAGTTGAAATCAGTCTCCATTTCTGCTTGGGCCTGGGGCAGCTTGGCAATAGGGACGGGCACACTGAGGCCTACCGCTGCCTGTTTGGAGTTTGTGGAAATTTGAGAGATTTTTAGGAAAGTCCACACCACAAGCTGAGGTACACCCCTTGTGTGGAGCAGCTATTGGGGAATGGAACCAGGCTTGGGCTAGTGTGTGAGTTGGGTGGTACAGGGCTTTAGGGGATCACTGGGGGGTGGTGAACAGTGTTACCCAGGTTACTGGAGAGCTCAGATTTGGTGCCTGCCCAGAACTGGCTGGCTGTTTGGGAGGCGAATTCAACAAAAAAAAAACAATGGCATCTGCCAGCACTTCTGTCCCCAGAGAGTGTTTCCCTGAACCCTGCCTCCCTGTCCGCCTCCAGAAGCGTCAATTTAGTCCCTCCCCATTTGTGCCTGGCACTTTTGACCTGATGTTCCCACAGATCCTGAGCCACTGAGTTTTTGAGCAAGCGCATCTGTTTATGATGCCTAGGTCTCCCGCAGCCCTCTGTCTAAATGGGACGTTATAATCCCCCCGCCCATTTTTCACAGCAGATGTTATGGGGACTCCTCTTCCTGGTACTGGTGCCCCAAACCGAAGCACCTGGTGTGGAGCTGAGACTCCTCAATCCTTAGGGCAGACCTCTGGGGCTAAAATATCCCTCTCAATTGTCAGTTGCCCCCCTGTGGGTGTGGGACCTGCCAGTTCAGTGTCTCTGCCCCTTCCACTAGTCTTTTTTTTTTTAAAATATATTTTATTGATTTTTTACAGAGAGGAAGGGAGAGAGATAGAGAGTTAGAAACATCGATGAGAGAGAAACATCGATCAGCTGCCTCCTGCACATCTCCTACTGGGGATGTGCACGCAACCCAGGTACATGCCCTTGACCGGAATCGAACCAGGGACCCTTCAGTCCGCAAGCCGACGCTCTATCCACCGAGCCAAACCGGTTTCGGCCCTTCCACTAGTCTTGACATGACTTCTTCTTTCAATCATTTATGTACTATTTTGTGGGTGTTTTTTTGTTTTTGTTTTGTAAGAGAACATTTATTCGGTAAATTATAAAGGTAGAAAAGTAATTCCGAGAAGCAAACAAGTTATGGAGGTAAAGGAAGGGCCCTTGGAGTTTGGGAGAGAGGAAACTAATGGTAATGTGTGTGTGTGGGGGGGAGGGGGCAAGGGTGAGCTCCCTGGAGGGAGAGCACCCTATTTTGTTTTTTAAAGATTAAAAAAAAAATTTTAAATAGAGAGGAAGGGAGAGGGAGAGAAACATCAATGTGAGTGCAAAACATCCATAGGATGCCCCTGCACACGCTTTACCTGGGTTTGAGGCCACAACCCAGCTATGCCCTGACCGGGAATGGAACCAGCAACCTTCCGGTACACGGGATGACACCCAACCAACTGAGCCACAATGGTCAGGGATATATATGTACTCTCTTGAGGGTGGTGAAATCCTCTATAGGATTTCTCCTCAGCTAGTTTTCAGATGGTTCTCAAGAATGGTTGTGCTATAATTTAATTGTAATTTTCATAGCAGGAGATGAGCACAGAGTTTACCTATTCTACAATCTTGACTGGAAGTCAGGTTTTAGCTTTTAAGATAAGTAAGCAGATCTCTTTCACAGAAAGACATGTGTGTTTCAGTAGGCTACCTCTGCACTGTGCCGTGGGGGGACCCTTTTATATCTCAGTTCGCTATAGCCCTGTGAGTCTCATGGACATAAGCCCCATTGCTTTCAAAGCCAGATGTTTGGGGGGGCCCATCTCTCAGGTGTTGGACTTAAATGATGGGGTACCAGATGTGAAGTTCAAACACTTCACTCCTCAGGGAGAAGTTCCGAGATGTGGGTTCCCGCCTGATTGTGGGTCACCGTGCCATGGGTGAGATGTATGGAGAGATTGTGTTTCAGGTTCTCCTACCCATTTTGAGTGGGTTTTTCTCCACCTAGTGTGTAGAAGTTGGTCAGCTAGCTTTTGGATGGCTTTCAGAAGGAATTGTTCTGTGTAGCTGTAGATTTGATGTGTTGGAGAAGAGGTTAGTTTAGGATCCTCCTATGTCACCATCTTGAATGGGATGTCCAGCTTACAAGACCCAATAGGAAAAAAAAAAAGTAGATAATTTTTTTAAAAAGACCCAATAGCTAGAAAGAATTTTATTATATTTCTTAAGGAGCCTTTAAGTATTTTGGTACAGTGATATTTTAAACAATGGAGGATAGTAAGGAGCAGAAAGTAATTTCCGTTTGCTTTCTTGAGAACTTTTTCCTAATTTGACACAAGGAAGGCCCAAACCAGTAGAACATGTTTCTGTTGCTTTCAGCCAAACTGGTGACAATGGACTGGACACAGGATCTCACATACTTCAGAGAATGATAATTTTGCAAGTCACTTTTAAAATTTGAAATTAAGGAGGGAATGTAAGAAAGATTACATGAAAGTGAGAAAAAGCAAGGTAGAGATGGAATACAGGATAGTTACTCTCTTGAAGGTGGTTAATTCAAAGATGTGTTAACCTTGATGCCCTAAAACATGGGCAGAGATTCCTTAAGACAAAGATAAAAGTTTTACAAAAAAAAAAGTTGTGTGTGTGGGTATGACTACTCACCGTGACCTGCCCAGTGAGAAAATTATGACCAGATGACTCTATGAGGTTACATTCCATAGAATCCACTTTTGTCTACACTACACAAATCTTTGGACTTGTAAAAATATCCAGCTGATAGTATTTCCTATGCACACTGTTGTGTATCTGTAATTTAAAATATACTAGTGATTGCCCTAACCAGTTTGGCTCAGTGGATAGAGCGTCGGCCTGCGGACTGAACGGTCCCAGGTTTGATTCCGGTCAAGGGCATGTACCTTGGTTGTGGGCACATCCCCAGTGGCGGGTGTGCAGGAGGCAGCTGATCGATGTTTCTCTCTCATCGATGTTTCTAACTCTCTATCCCTCTCCCTATGTTGCTGTAAAAAAATCAATAAAATATTTAAAATATACTAGTAATTGAAATATAAACATGCATATGAAGTTTTCCATAAATTTAAGATTTAAGATGCAAATGAAAGCATTCTGGGTATTTTGAAAAGATAGCCAATAGCCGAGACCGGTTTGGCTCAGTGGATAGAGCGTCGGCCTGCGGACTGAAAGGTCCCAGGTTCGATTCCGGTGAAGGGCGTGTGCCTGGGTGCGGGCACATTCCCAGTGGGAGATGTGCAGGAGGCAGCTGATCGATGTCTCTCTCTCATCGATGTTTCTGTCTCTCTATCTCTCTCCCTTCCTCTCTGTAAAAAATTAATAAAAAATATATTTTAAAAAAAAAGGAAAAAAAAAGATAGCCAATAATAGAAAAAAAATGTTTGAACTCTTTATGAGTGAAAAACTTACTTTTTTACATAGCCCAACCCAGATGATTAATATAAAAAGAAATCATTGTAAAAGCTGACATAAGGTGGAGCCAGAGCAGCTGTTCTAGAGAAATGTCCTTGCATGTCTTGCTCCTTGAACCTTTGGAATGTTTGAACTGGGCAAAACAACTTTTGTCTAAGCCAAAGCAACAGTGTCTTATAAACAAATGTGTGTGAAGCCAGCAGGGTTGCAGATCCTGACCACAAGGACTGACCACTATGGACTCTCTATTTGCAGATAGACTCAGTAACCAACCCTGCATAGGTAAAGAGTACCTCCGCCTTCCAGGGCCAATAGGAATTCTTTCTTCTAATATTCTCATAAAACCCCTTCATTTTCACCCAATAATTGGGATACTTTATGGGTTTCTGCCTGAACTTGTACTGTGTGAATGGCAATTCTTTGATCCCAAATAAAAATTGTTGGCTTTCATCTTGGTTTTTAAATTTTAAGTAAACATCATAAAACCATAAATACCAAAATGTTTAAAAGTATATTTGCTTTCAAAGGTGTTTCAAAGCTACGAAGAATTACTAAAAATCAGAAATTTCAAAGCATAATCTTGGTTTATGCTCCAGGATTTACTTTAAGTTTTTCATTAAATTGTTAATTATTTAATTAAAATTTAAGTTTGATCAAAGTTTAAAATCCCTATTCTCCTTAGAAGATATGTATTTGTACACTTTTTTTCCCTATTGTAAGCCTAGCCTTTTCTTGTTTTTTTAATCATCACCTAAGGATATGTTTTTATTGATTGTGAAAAAGAGGGAGAGCGAGAGGGGAGGGAGGGGGCAAGAGAGAAAGAGAGAGAGAGAGAGAGAGAGAGAGAGAGAGAGAGAGAGAGAGAGAGAGATATCTGTTGGTTGCCTTCCATATGTGCCCAGACTGGGGATCGAACCAGCAACACAGGCACTTGCCTTAACTGAGAATCAAATCTACATATGGGCCTACACTCTACCAATAGTGTCACCTGGTCAAGTGCTACTCCATTTTTATAAAAAATGGCAAATAAAGTTAATGAGGTACCTTGTAAATATTACCCTTCTCTGTCCCTTTAACTTTAATCCATCAGTTTACTACAGCCTAGAAAAATTAAGAGAACATAAGAGGGAAATCAAATCGTGTTGCTTCTAATTTCCCAGTTTAAATTGTATAAATAAAAATTCTAAATGAAATCAAATTGGCCATTGGAGTACGACATCTACATAGCTTCTTACAAAATTCCTCTTCTGCAGACAAATGGAAGCTTTCATCCTAAAAATTCCAGTGGACATACTTTAAAGTCTCCACAATGAACTATTTGAAATTTAATCCTGGCCACTAGCTCACTTTAGGAAATAGGGTATACCTAGAATTGGGAAGGCCCGATCATGGTCCATGATTTCCTGCAGAACTTAAACCTCAAACCTCACAAAAAAAACCTTTCTTACAGTCATAACAACTAAATTATTATGCACAGATTATTCCTGTTGCAATGATGCGAAAGGCAGCTGAAACTGATTTTAATAAAGAACTTTATTTCAGATGGCGCACTAATGTAGCACATTTTGAAAATAGATGGTAAGCAATACAAACAAAAGCAACACAAAAGTATGTCAAGAGTGAGAAGGACCAATACATGAGAATAAATGTTTAATTTACCCTTACTTCGCTCTGTGAAGAAACTTGTACACGGAGATGAAAGTTACTGCAATGCCAACAACTGTAAGGAACCAGAAAATAAATGACATGTAACTCTGAAAAAAATAATTTCCAAGATTCAAGCTCTAGAAGAAGAAATTACTGTCAGTTACATTTCAGTGCTCAAAAGTGTTATTTTTTAAGCACATATACATTTATATTCCATCTGGATTTTTCACTATCTAAGTGCAATTCCCTGAAATCACTTAACTGGTCCACAGTAAGTCAGAGAAGTGTCCTGTTTAGTTTAGAAAATTACCCATAGTTGAGATGAAAAGTCATATGACTAATCATCTTGGAAAAAAAGTATTATTTCAGGTTTGTTACTAAGTGGACATATAGAAAACTGTATAAATGAATATACAATCACCAACAACAGGTGTATATCATACGAAAGGTCCATTTTTTCTTCACTGGTTTAATTTCAAGCTATAAAACCTAGAAAAACTGAAAAATCATCAGAAAAGAATGTACTCTATGTAATAGAAAAGAATGTAATATTTTGATTTCAATGGTGAGATACTTACATATAGTAAGACTAAATAGAGCAATGGTTCCTGGTGCTGAGAAAAAAGAAAAGTAGTTTTAAAGATATTGAGCAAGTATGGGCCCCAGATAGCAGTTTTTTGTTTGTTTGTTTACTTTTGATCTGATCATCTAAAAACTACAGAAAAAAGGAATCGTTCTAGTATTAACATGACTGCTAGTATATCCAAATCGCTTTGCTCCAAAAACACTTCAAATAGATTCCGGCTATAGGATGTGCCTTGTGAAACTCTTAATAGGAACCTTACTTGTCATTGTTTTGTACTATCGTTACCACACCAGGTTATCTAGTAAAGGTTAATAGGACAACTAAAATTCTCAAGATTAGAGAAAATTACTTGCATGTGTCTATACATACTATCACATTTGTTATGGTATCTGCAATACTAAAGTAACTATAAATGTCAATTATTCCTAATAATTGGTGACATCTTGTTTTTTCTCTGTCTACAAATAATTGGAACATAATATATTCATGTAGAACTCTAAGGTCTCATAATAAAGAATTATTAAGAATTAAACTAATGCCCTAGCAGGTTTGGCTCAGTGGATAGAACGTCGGCCAGTGGACTGAAGGGTCCTGGGTTTGATTCTTGTCAAGGGCCCGTACCTCGGTTGCAGGCTCCTCCCCGGCCCAGGCCCTGGTCAGGGCTCCCGCAGCAGGCAACCAATGGATTGTTTCACATTGATATTTCTCTCTATCTTTGCCTCTCTCTTCCACTCTCCAAAAAAATCAATGAAAAAATATCCTCGGGTGAGGATTTAAAAGAAGAAGAAGAAAGAAACTAATACCTAATTCCGCAATCTCTTCAGATGATGATACTTCACGAAAGTTGAAGAAAAGAACATGTGTTGGCAAAGAGGTAAAGAAATTAGGATCTTTGTGCATTGCTGGTGGGAATATAAGATGGTGCAACTTCTGTGGGAGACTAGAGCACCTATGAATTTAGAACACCTATGAGTTTAGTGTGTGATAAAACAGTTGGAGAGAAGACAATCCATTCCATAGACGGTGCAACTTAGCCACTGAATGGGGGTGGGTGAAGTGGAGAAGAAACCAATCTGATCCCATATTCCATAATGAATTTCAGATATATCAATGACTTAAATGCAAAACAATGAAATCAGAACCCATGGTTGAGGTGTTTATATAACTTGAAGACTTAATTAAAGCTTTTAATAAGGAAGACACACTACTCAGAGCCATTAGGGAATAGTTCAATACATTCAACTCTTCTGCACATATAACTGTCCATTCTAAAAGAATAGCTAAATAAAATGTGGCATATATTAAAGTTGTCACTAAAAAGGATGGGAATAAATCTAAATACAACCCCAATCTAAGATAGTAAGTGTAAAATGTGAGAGTTTTAGAAAAATATGAACAACATGAGTCTATTTCTGGTTAAGAAAAATGGAAAAAAAAGGCAAAATATGTATAACCAGTCATATAAGGACACATCATGTCCTTATATGAAATGTTTAAAAAGAGACTGCAATTATGAACCATGATTAACTCAGACAATGGACTAGAGAAAGAGATGAACTAATTTTTTACTCGGTATCCTTTTGTAATATTTGAAAATTACAAAAATACATTTGTATATTCCTCATAACAAAGTTATAAAATAAATCTATATCCAATAACATTGAAAAAGAAAATGAACTAGTAAAATTAGGCCATAACAATCTGGAAAAAAATGTTTACTATATATTAAAAGGTCTTTAATTAATAATGGGTTCTCACAATTAACAAAAATAATATTTGAGAAACCCAACAGAAAACTGAGCGAAGGATATGAGTAAATGAATGTGGATAAAAATGGTTTAGTCTCATTAATTATTAAATAAATGCAAATTAAAACAAGACATGACTTTTCACCCATCAGCCCACAAAGTTCTTAACAATATAAGGAGGATAAAGAGTTAATGAACAAACTCATAGATAGAGAGCAGGTGGACAGCTCTGGTTAGGGGTTGGGAGCCGGGGGAAGTACAAAGGGGAGAAGGTGGAGGGATTGAACAAAAACAAAAAAAAAGAGAAAGAGAGAAAACTCATGGACATGGGCAAGACTGTGGTGATGGAGTGGGGAAGGGGAGCGGGTGGAGGTGGAGGTGGAAGAGGGCAGAGAGGAAATAAATGGTGATGGGAGGGAAAAAATTAAAATAAAAATGTTACTGAACCTAGATAGCTTGTAACTGGTGGCTTGGTTGGACGAGTAGACTTGGAACCTGGAAAAGTAAATTTTATTCCATTCATCAGTCTTGTTAATAAAATTATGGATTTAATTTGATTTTTGATTTGTTAAAAAAGATTAGCTATTCCTCAAAATTAAAAATATGCGTACTTTCCAAACTTTGCATAGTGCTAAGTAGTTTAAGTGGAACCAATTTAAGCTGTATTATCACCCAGTTGGGAAGACATTAAATCATTTTACATGTAAGTAAATACTTTTGAAGTTTAAGTAACTTGCCCAAGTGTACATGCCTACGTATATCTATGGACTATGGCAAGTAATTTTAGAATCAGTAAGAATAACCACTAAAATGGCTATACGTATGTTCTTCCCCCTTTTATTACTAAAAGTTAGAAATTAGTGTAAACAACATGAATTTAAAGGATTTTTGTAAAATATAAGGAAGATGTTACTAAATATGAATGACTCAAAATAAGAGGCTTTGACATTGAAAAACATAACAGTGTAGGATCAATCACTTGGAAATTATCCCTTTCTTTTCATTTGTGTGAATTATGACTTTCATTCTGATTTAGGTAAAAATTCCCATGATTCATTCCATTTATTCTGGAAAAAGTGGTTGCTAACCATAACATAACAGTACTGAACAAGAGGAACTTACAGACCTATGTGATGTGCAGAATGTGCTAAGAACTCTATGAACACATAGAAAATCACAACAGCAAAATTCTGTATGAACTTTAAGTCATACATCCATCGTGAATATGAAAAGATAATTAATTACTAAAATTGCTTCTTTTCCGTTATTCTTTATCATTGATATTTAATGTCAAAGAAAGAAAACCTTAAAAAACAAGAAGGAAAATGGTATAATATGTACCTCTAATACACCTTGGTATCGCAGGCTCCCAAGTACTGTTCCCACCGCAGAACACTGGGTTGCTGCCATTAAGGTAGAAACCCTTCCGGCATCTAAATGCAACCTCATCATGGTAGGAAAAATTTGTTTTCATTTCTGTTACTGGTTTTCCATGTTTGAGTACTGGCGGTTTACATTGGACCACTAAAAAGTAAAGAAATTTCAGCATTAATAGAAAGTTGTTTTACCATAGCACCAGGAAAAAATAGTGCCAAGCAGCAATTTCCAGTGGGAAGAGACAAGGAGTGAAAGGCAAGATATAAATATTTTTAAAAGACTTTTTTGTCCATTTTCATTCCAGGTAAACAGATTTAGAGAAATCTGATAACTGTTTTTCCACCTGAAACAGTCAATATAGTTTATTGGTTTCTTACATTTTTTTAATCCTCACCTGAAGATATTTCTCCATTGATTTTTAGAGACAGTGGAAGAGAGAGGGAAATACAGAAACAAATATCCATGTAAGAGAAACACATAGACTTGTTGCCTCCTGCACGAACCCGAACCAGGGCCCGGGCTGGGGAACAGCCTGCAACCGAGGTACATGCCCTTGACCAGAATCAAACCTAGAACCCTTCAGTCCGCAGGCCGATGCTCTATCCACTGAGCCAAACCGGTTAGGCCCTAGGGCCATACATTTTTTTTCCTACTGCAAAATTTGAAAAAAGTCTACCAGATATAAATTCTGAGTACGTTCAAATGCAACATTTCATACTCTAGCTCTAGAGATTTTTTCAAATTTCATGTTGACACTGATTATTATACCTTGTCTTTTTAGAAAACTCTTGTGGGAAGGAAATAGTTGAGGTAAAATTTAAAAGCTTCAAAGAAACTAGCCATGCAACGATATGCAAAGAAAAAGTTCTTTTTAAAAAATATTAAATCTTTATTGTTCAGATTATTACAGTTATTCCTCTTTATTCCCCCCATAGCTCCCTTCCACCCGGTTCCCACCCCACCCTCTGCCCTTACCCCACCCCCACTGTCCTCATCCATAGGTGTACGATTTTTGTCCACTCTCTTCCCACACACCCCACACTCCTTTCTCCCCCAAGAATAGTCAATCCACACCCTTTCTATGCCTCTGATTCTATTATAATCACCAGTTCATTCTGTTCATCAGATTATTTATTCACTTGATTTTTAGATTCATTTGTTGATAGATGTGTATTTGTTGTTCATAATTTGTATCTTTACCTTTTTCTTCTTCCTCCTCTTCTTAAAGGATACCTTTCAGCATTTCATATAATACTGGTTTGGTGATGATGAACTCCTTTAGCTTTTCCTTATCTGTGAAGTTCTTTATTTGACT
>NW_006291401.1:147995-166405 GCF_000327345.1 Myotis davidii | reverse complement strand
GTCTCTGGATTTTTTTTGCTTCCCTGTATTGGTAGAGTGGCTTTGTGTGCTAGGTGTCCTATAGGGCCCAGTGGCTCAGCCTCCCCAATTACCTGAGGTAGATACTCTTGGTACACCCCTTTGTGGGCTTTGTGCACAGTCTTTTTGTAGTTAAGCCTTGATTTTTGTAGGTATCACTGGGAGGAATTGACCTCCAGGCCAATTGGTTGTGAGAATCATTGTGCCTGCAGTGGGAGAACTTCTGTGCTGAAGACACCCTTCTGGGGCAAGACTTGCTTCAGTGGGGCTTTGGTGCTCACAAAGTCTGCCCCCTGAGTGTGTCCCTTATGGATCTGAGGAGTTGTAGCCTGGATGGTCCCACTCTGATCACTGGGTACACTGGCTTTTGGATCTCTAAGGAGGTGCTAATTTAGCCTCTGCCTGAGGCTACCTTGCAGCAGCCCAGCTGTGAAGCAAAGCAAGCTGCTGTGGGGCTTTCGGCCTTCTTTTGGATGTTCTGGCTTTCTCTGACCCAGCTGCAGTTTGTTAGGTAATTTTCAGATTGTAAAGGGCCAGGCCTTTCATATGCAAAAGCCTCTGCGCACAGCTTGGGTGGGGTGGGGTCTCAGGGGATCAACAGGGTGGAGCAAGCAGCTATGGCTGCTCTTCAGTCCTGCCCTAAGAGGCCCCACTTCTCAGTGTCCCGGTAATCGCTGCAAGCACCTCTGAGAGAAAGCCACCCTCAAGTTCCGACCAATGCCAATTAGTCCAGATTCTCCCCATATGCATCTGGGTCCCCAGAGACTCACCCAAAACTGGAGTTCAGAGCAGTCAGGAGCTTGAGACTCCCTCCTGATTGAAAAAGACAACCGTGCCCTCAGTTTCCAGCCCTTTCCATGTGCACCGCGTCCTCAGCTGCCAGCCCTTTCCGTGCGCCTCCGTACCTCTGCACTTTACTTCCACACCTCCTCTGAGTCTCAGTGTGTTTTTCTCTTTCCTTCTAGTTGTAGAATTTCCACTCAGCCAGCCTTCCTGTGGTTCTGGATGATGTTCATTTTGTCTTTTAGTTGTATTTTTGAAGTGGTTGTGCAAGGCAGCAATTTCAGGTGTTTACCTATGCCACCATCTTGGTTTCTCCCCCAAAGAAAAAGTTCTCAGGTGGCAACCACATATATGATCTGCGATATTCAAGAAATAGAAAGGCCAACGAAGTTACGGCCATGTTTTCCAAATATATTAGACTGCAACCCAGAGATTACTTCTTTTTTTTTTTTTAAGGCTATAAAACCATTACATAAGCACACAGGATTGATATAAAGTTAAAAGTTAATACTAGACTTCATACTAGTGTACTCTGGTATTTCCCGTTCTACTCTATTTCTCAAGGAGAAAAGTGCTGGTCATGACCTTCTAGATAGATTTCAGAATCCAGTAATGGGTTTGGAAGAATTTGGAAACAAACACACACACACACACACACCCCACTGAGCTGGGTAGTAAGTATCAGAGAACATTTTACAAGATTAACTCTGAGCCATACATAAAGGGCCCATTATGCACAGCCTTTTCTATCTTTTCAATTTTATTGATTTTTAACTTTATTATCCCCTGTCTCCTTGTTTTAAGTTTAATTTTCATTTCTTTCTTAGTTTTTTAAGGTGAAAGTGTCCAGATTATTGATTTGAGATATGTTTTCTACTGTATTGTATACTATAAATTTTTCTCAAAGCAATGCTTTGCTGTGTCACACAAATGTTGATATTTTTATATGTTGTGTTTTCATTTTTATTGAATTCAAAACACTTTCTAATTTTTCTTGTGATTTCTTCTTTGACTCAATGGTTCATTAGATCATATTTGTTTTACATGGTTGCCAAATGCCGGCCATGCACTGCTTTACAACAGGAATAACGTTCTGAGAATTGTGGACATCATAGAGTATACTTGCAAAATCCGACCTAGATGGTGTAGCCTACTATTTTTATCATAAGAGCTACACTTACAAGATAGCTCTTTTTGACAGCGCAGTAGGTTTGTTTACACCAGCATCATCACAAACACATGAATACTGTGTTGTGCTATAACATCCTGCTGCTTTACAACAGGAATAACGTTCTGAGAATTGTGGACATCATAGAGTATACTTGCAAAATCCGACCTAGATGGTGTAGCCTACTATTTTTATCATAAGAGCTACACTTACAAGATAGCTCTTTTTGACAGCGCAGTAGGTTTGTTTATACCAGCATCATCACAAACACATGAATACTGCGTTGTGCTATAACATCCTCACAGCTATCACAGGATTTTCTAGGTGACAGCAATTTTTCAGCCCCATTATAATTTTATGAGACTACCATCGTATATGTAGCCCATCACTGACTGAAATGTCATTATGAGATATATGACTGAATTTGGAGATTTTAAAAATTATCTCTGTTTTGATTCTAAATTTATTTCATTATGACCAGAGAATGTACTCTGTTTCAATTATGTTAAACTTTAAAAAATTATGTTGTTTCCCAGAATATGGTCTACCTTATAGAACATTCCATACCCACTAGTAAAGAGTAAATATTTTGTTGATATTCAGTGGTCCCTTTCCTACAAAAGTCAAATCCCCTTCATTGTCTCCCATTTTGGGTTACTCTCTAGCGCCTTAAACATTGTTTTTCCAACTCTGTGTGTACAGAGTTTATCATTAGTATCAGTATGAGTTAGCCTTTTATAATTTACTCTGCCACTACCTATTGCTATATCTCTCGGATGATAATATAAAAAAAGGACTTAATTTTAAGCCATTGTGTGTTACTTTTTGTTTTTTTCAAGCACAAAAAAAATCCTAAGTTATACATTTACACAGTAGTTCACATTATATAAACTGGAATGCCAAGAGCATGTTGAGGGTGGGGAATTCTACAACTGAACTATTTTTTATTCGACTTGACAAATAATAAGTTAAATTAAAATTTAACAGGAGGAGGAAGCACATATGATTGCTTGCTTACTTATAAGTAAACACTCTACAAAGTTTTTTCACTGTATTTACCAATGAAGAAGGAAATATCTTTACCTTTACATTGAGGAGGGTCACTACTCCATTTGCCAGGCCCAAAACAAGTAAGCGTGCTCTTCCCAACAAGTGAATACTCCTGAGTCCCATTTGAAGGGTCACAAGTATAAGTCACTACTTCATTGAATTCAAATACAACCCTCCAGCTATCCGTGTATTTTCCATTACTTATTTTTCCGGGTGCTTTACAGTAAATCTCTTAAAAAGAGGGGGAAAGAGGAAATGAGAAAAAAAAGGAAAGATGTAGAGAGTAAGACAACATTTAGTAAAACAAATTCACTAACATCTGATTTCTATAGTGTAGTTGTGAATCCAATATCCCTTTATAATGTCTCTATGAGAAAGTGTTATTACCCCAAAGTCAAATCATGTAGAAATGAACTTTCAAAAGAAAACCAATTTTATTGAAATATCTATATGAAATGTCTATATTTATCTATAAGGCTCTGTTAAGTTTTGCTCTAGTCATCATAAGAGTTGCTGAAAATTAAAAGATATGGTTAAAGATAAAATTCACTGCTAGTTGAGAAATGCTTTATAATTTATAAGAATATAAATATATCTATTTGCCAGGTCATTGTTTCACAATTATACTGATATTGTCTTTCTTTTACTTTCAACTTTACGTGTACAGTGAAATTTTCCAGAAGCTACTGAATGTGTTATTTTACCACAGAGTGAATTTAAGTGTCTTCCTTTAAGCCAGATTTTGAAGGCATTTATAAAAGTGTAAAACAATCCCACTATTCTAACTCTTTGGAGCATCTTTTATTTTTTATAAAAAAATACATTGTATATTTTAATAAATGTTGAATCACTATGTTGTATGCATGAAACTAATATACTATTGTATGTCAACTATACTTTTAAAAAATCAGCATGAGTGGGTCCCAAGGCCAAAAATATTGAGAATTGCTGGTCTAAATTCTAAAGTGAAAATTTACTTACGTTCACATGTTGGTATATCATGGTTCCAAAGCAGCTTGTCTCCAGAAAGTTTACAAGTTAGAACTGGTTCACCTTTCAAGTAAAAACTAAATGGGAAAAAAAGTTACTGTTCTCTTTACCAGTTAACAAGATGTACATAATAAAGAGGAAAATTTCATATAGTTGTTTTCTGCAATACAGACAAAAGAAATCAAAAAGAAATAGCAGCCTTAAAAGACACACTAAATCAGATGGATTTAATTGGTATTTACAGGACATTTCATTCCCAAAGCTGCAAAATATATATTCTTCTCAAGTGCACATGGATCTTTCTCAAAGCTAGACCACATGTTAGGACACAAAATAAGTCTTAACAAATTCAAGAAGATTGGAAAAATACCAAACATCATCTCAGATCACAGTGGCATGAAACTAGAAATCAATTACAGTAAAAACACTCAAAAACACATGGAGACATAGCATGTTACTAAACAACGAATGGGTTACAAATAAGATCAAGAAATAAATAATAAAAAAAAAACTTCCTGGAAAGAAATGAAAATGAACACACAATCCAAAACCTATGAGACACAGCGAAAGCAGTCCTGAGAGGGAAGTTCATAGCATTACAGGCCTACCCCAAGAAACAAGAAAAAGCTAAAATAATCTAACACTCCAACTAAAAGAATTAGAAATAGGTCAACAAGGAAAGCCCAGAGTCAGTAGAAGGAATGAAATAATAAAGATCAGGGTGGAAATAAATGACATAGCCCAGTAGGGGGCGTGCAGGAGGCAGCCCAATGATTCTCTCTCATCATTGATGTTTCTAGCTCTTTTTCCCTAATCTCCCTTCTCTGAAATCAATAAAAATATATTTAAAAAGAGAATTAACATCATTCAAATGTCCATAATACCCAAAGCGATTTACAGATTCAACACAATCCCTATTAAAATACCAATGGCATATTTCACAGACCTAGAAAAAATATTCCAAAAGTTTATGTGGAACAAAAACCAACCCCAAATAGCTACAGCAATGTTGAGAAAGAAGAACAAGTTTAAAGGGATCACAATACTGGATGTCAAAATGTACTACAAAACCATTGAAAGATCTGATAAGAGGTTAATTTCCAAAATATACAAAGAACTCATACAACTCAACCCCAGGAATACAAATAATCCAATGAAAAATGGGCAAAGAATTTGAATAGATACTTCTCCAAAGAGGACATACCATTGACCAAGAGACATGAAAAGCATCAGGAATCAACAGACAGATGCAAATTAAAACAACAATGTGGTATCACCTCACACCTGTCAGAATGGCTACCATCAATAAATCAACAAACAACAATTGCTGGTGAGGAAGTGGAGAAAAGGGAACCCTAGTACACTGCTGGTGGGAATGCAGACTGGTGCAGCCTCGGTGGAAAACAGTATGGATGTTCCTCAAACAATTAAAAATGGAACTGCCATTTGACCCAGCAGTCCCACTTCTAGGAATAAATCCTAAGAAACACAAAACACCCATCAGAAAGAATATATGCATCCCTATGTTCATAGCAGCGTTATTTACAATAGCTAAGATCTGAAAACAACCTAAGTGCCCATCAGTAGATGAGTGGATAAAAAAGCTGTAGTACATTTACACAATAGAATACTATGCAGCTGTAAAAAAAAGAATGATCTCTTACCCTTTGCTACAGCATGGATGGAACCAGCGAATATTACGCTAAGGGAAATAAGCCAGTTAGAGAAAGACAAATACCACATGATCTCATGTATATGGGGAATCTAGTGAACAAAATAAACTGACCAACAAAATAGGTCCAGAGGCATGGAAGAATAACAGATCTCAGTGGGGAGGGTGGTGGAGGGGACAGGAAGAGATTAACCAAAGATCATATATGCATATATGCACAACCCATGGACACAGACAATAGTGTGGGGAGGCCTGGGCATGGCAGGGATTGGGGGAAAATGGGGGACACCTGTAATATTGACAAAAAGAAGATAAGGAAAACAATATGGAATCAGTAACATTTACCTTATTTTCTCTAAGGAGCAACTTACCCGTAATCACAAAAAAAGTGAGCTTCTTTATTCAATTCAAAGCCCCCTTGTGGGTCATGTACTTTACCACGTTTCACATTTGGAGTTGGACATGCTTTTTCTAAAAGAAAATGTATAAATTCATTTGTATACAAATTTCAAAACAGATGTAAAAAGAAAATAAAAATTCTACACTGCTTGCCCTGGCCGGTTTGGCTCTGTGGATAGATCATTGGCCTGTGGACTGAAGGGTCCCCGGTTTGATTCCAGCCAGAGGCACATGCCAGGGTTGTGGGCTTGATCCCCAGTGAGGGGCATGCGGGAGGCAGCCAATTGATGATTTTCTCTCATCATTGATGTTTCTATCTCTCTCCCTCTCCCTTCCTCTCTGAAATGAATTTTAAAAAAATTCTACACTGCTCTTGTCAATTCATGCAATATTATTTTTTTTGAGTTAACCATATAACGTAAAGTTCTCATTTACCCAGGCAACCAACTGCCTACAAAAAAATTCCCGGAAGATTTGTGGAAGCCTAAAAATCTGTCTTGCTATCTAAACCCTAGTTTCCCATGAGAAAATCATCATTGCCATAGTGGAAAATGAATCCAAATATGTGTTTTAAAAAAAGAAAAAGGCCCTGACCGGTTTGGCTCAGTGGATAGAGTGCTGGCCTGCGGACTGAAGGGTCCCAGGTTCGATTCTGGTCAAGGGCATGTACCTTGGTTGCCGGCACATCTCCAGTAGGAGGTGTGCAGGAGGCAGCTGATTGATGTTTCTCTCTCATTGATGTTTCTAACTCTCTCTCCCTCTCCCTTCCTCTCTGTAAAAAAATCAAAAAAATATATTTTAAAAAAAGAAAAAGGAAAAGGAAACACTAGAGCAAGCACACACACATAAAAAAGACAGGTTTTGTTTACTTACTGTAACAAGCTTCATCAACATGGAACAATGTGCTATTTTTCTCACAAAAGGTATTGAGGGCATAATTAAATGAATAATAATATCCTGGTTTACACTCATAAAATATTTTCTCCCCAGGTAAATAGGAAGATTTAGGGGTACCCTTTAACTGGTACAGTGGTGGTTCACCACAGTGACCTAAAAATAAGAAAATAAGAACATAAAAATAAAATATTTAATCTCTTTGACAACCAGGGACTGTGGCCTGACAGCAGGTGGGTAGTACAGAATAAATGGAAAGGTCCTTGGCAAGATTTTATTTTTAAAAACTATATTTTATTGATTTTTTACAGAGAGGAAGGGAGAGGAATAGAGAGTTAGAAACATCGATGAGAGAGAAGCATCGATCAGCTGCCTCCTGCACACCCCTATTAGGGATGTGCCGGCAACCAAGGTCCATGCCCTTGACCGGAATCGAACCTGGGACCCTTCAGTCTGCTGGCCCACGCTCTATCCACTGAGCCAAACCGGCAAGGGCCTTGGTAAGATTTTAAAGACTTGTTCCCTGCTTCCATCCAAGGGTCCTAAAAGTGGGCCATGTGCTGCCCTTGCTTTAAATAGCATTCCATTCGCTTTTGGTTTGTTGGGGGATGAGCTGGATTTTTACTCAACAGTAAATTTAGGAAGCAAATATCAGTGTTTTAGGTCTGAAAGATACACCATATAGGTATGCATCATTCCCCATCTCTTTTGGAAATTCATTTCAAAATTCAACTCTCTTCCACGAAGTCTTTTTTCTCCCGTGTTATCCCCCACCTCCACCTCCACCCCCACCCCCACCCCCAGTAATTCCTCTGCTTTTTGTTTACGTGTGGGCTTGAAAATCTTTTTTAAAAAAAAATGTGTTAGAACTATTATGGAAAATAACATGGAGACACATCAAGTAAAGTCCTAACGGGCTAAAAGAACGCAGTGGCCTCTCTCTCCTCTAAGGTTAAGGATCTAAGAAAGAAGATAGATCTACTCTGATCCCCGAGGAACCTGGATGGGTCTCACCTCCGATGGCGAGACCAGTCAAGAGAAGGCTAAACAAGTCACATATCACTGTGCTTGCATGTCACAGTCTAACTTCCACCCGACCCGCCAGGAGAATTCCTCCTCTGGAGCGCACGCCCCCTCCAGGCTCCTACCGAAGGATGTGGGCAGCAGGAGCACGAGGGTCACTGAAATGACCCCCACGAAGCACCAGGAAAAGGGACTCTCGGGGTGGCGGGGAGGTGCCCTGCGTGGCTCGCCAGACGCCGTCATTTTCCGGGAGGTCAGCGAACATTTGCCTTCAAGTGCGGAGCCCGGACGCAACAATGGCCGGGCGGCAGCCGCCGGTGGGCGTGGCCTGCGCGGGGCCAGGGGTGGGCGGGGCCAACCCGAGGGAGGACAGGCGGCGGGGACCAGAGGCGGTACCTTAGCAAGGGAGGGGGATGCGCTGGTCCCTTGCTGGGCTCTAACCCACCCGGGTCTGCTGGCAGCTCGGGAAAGGAAACCAGAGCTGGGGCAGCATCTCTGTGTCTTTTCCGGAGCGCTGGATGGAAGAATAAAGCGCATTGATTTGAAAATAGGAACCCAGAGCGCAGACAGGGGGCCAGCATCCCTCGGGCTCCACTTTTGTCCGGGGGCCTCAGACTGTCCATAGTGCCAGGACCCTTGCACTATGGGTCCAAAAAAAGAAAAATCATGGAGTTTCCTCTTCCTTTCAGGCCAAGACAATGTCTAGATTCTGGGAGAGCATATAAGACAGTGTGAAGGTGAAATATAAAATAACCACTTAATATATTAGATTTCAAAATCCAGACACTCCATAATGACACTTAATTGAAGGAGGTATAATAAAAGAGATAGTGAATGGGAAACACATTGAGGGAGAATTATTATTACTGTTATGTCTTACAGTGGTGAGTGATGTAGTGACAGAAATGTTCTATGGACCAATGTTGGCACTTATTTATGAAGACAGTATCTACGGGGGTTGGCAAAAATAGATTTACAGTTTTTCATATGGAGAACAATACAATAACTAATAAATAATAAACTCCGTGTTTTGTGTACTCAAAAACTTTCTCATTTACTTTGAGACTTGGAAATAAGTTCTTGTGAGAAAATTTAGAAGGTAGGGAAAAATATGGTGTTTGATAATCTAGTTATAGGTACTTGGTTAGATTCAAGAACTGAGGTTTTACTGGGACTTTCAATCAGTGAAATTTCTACACCTGGTGTCCATCAAGCCATTCTTTCTTTAAAAATTTATCTTTATTGTTGAAAGTATTGCAGATGTCCCCTTTTTCTCTCCATTGAAGCCTTCCAACCCAAACCCACCCCCTGCCTTGGGCCTTCACCACACCACCATCTGTGTCCACAGGTCATGCATATATGCATATATATTCTTCAGTTAAGCTCTTCCCACCCACACTTGCCTTCCCTCATGAAGTCATTCTTAATATAATGGAAGACACTCACCTTGATTTCTTTAACTTATTCAGATTTGACCCATCTCAGGCTCCAGTTGATATGTTCTGAGCCATGTTGCCTAGTTTTCTGGTCACGGTCCTTGAGGCAAGGGTAGGGTATCCTTGCTTTTTCTCCAGTGCCCACATTGTTCTAGGCCTGTAGTAGGCACATAATGAGTAAAATAAGTGGGTGTTGCTCTCAACTGCATTAAACACATCGCTGCCCATTCTCCACCAGCAAGGATGTGCCAAATCCTGGGAAATTTCTGAATGGTGATTACAATAATTTTAGACACTAGCAGGAACAAAGTGGGCGTTATCTCTAAAAGAAATGAGCTAGCTGCAAGTGTCTGCCGAGAAAACTTTCCTAAATCGGGTATTGTAAGCTGACCTATGAAGTGGAGCTAATGTCTGCCCCTTAGCCTGGAGATCATGTTAGTGACTGAGTTCAAAGGGAAAGTATTGACAGTGAACTTCCTAAGGTCCTCACAGGAGAAGAACTCTTAAGAGTCAAGGCTTTGAATAAAGTAGGAGAGTAAAAATTGGAGTGCTTCCTCCAATTATTGCTAAAGATATTATTAAACTGTCAAAGGAAAAATGAAGAGAGAATGGAGAATATGCATGCTTTTAGACCAATTTTTGAACTCTGGTAGATCTTTAAGGCAAATGGAATCTAGAGAAACGTGGGTGTTGCAGTACTTATATCAGAGAAAACAGATTTCAAGATGAAAAGGAAAAGAGAGACATTTCTTATTTCTTTTTTAAAAACTTTATTTTTATTGTTGACACGATTACAGATGTCTCCAAACCGGGTTGATGAAGCCTCTGAGAACCAATTTTTGAACTCTGGTAGATCTTTAAGGCAAATGGAATCTAGAGAAACGTGGGTGTTGCAGTACTTATATCAGAGAAAACAGATTTCAAGATGAAAAGGAAAAGAGAGACATTTCTTATTTCTTTTTTAAAAACTTTATTTTTATTGTTGACACTATTACAGATGTCTCCAAACCAGGTTGATGAAGCCTCTGAGCCTTGTACGAGGGGCTCCCAATGTTGCCAGGTTTTTGTAAGTGAGATATTTCTCCGTAAGAGTAGGGGAGAAACAGAGAAGGGGGAAAGAGACTCAGTCTGAATTCTAGCCTTATTGCATAAAGACCACATTTTTCTTTATGAGAATGTATAATATCTAGTCTTATGAATCTAATTTCCCCCATTGGCAAGGCCAATAGAATTGATACTAGAAGCAGCCAAGTGAATGCTTAGCAGACTCTCCAGGGAGCACAGTTCTGCCCTGCACCAGTGCCGGGGCATACACCCCTGACTTGTGAGAGAGGGGACAGGGCAAAAGGGAAAGGGGACCATACATGGAGGAAGCAGAATGGGTCGGGGGAGACCCTCCATGGAGGGGGCAGAGCAGGGGGGACAGGAGGCCCTGGAAAGAGGCTGGCCAGGGGAATAGGGGACCCTCCATTGAGGGGGTAAGGGAGTGTGGATAAAAAATGGACCACACACTAAACCTGACAAGCTCAGGAGAGGACCATGGCAGGCTGGCAGGCTTTACAAACTCAGAGGCCGAAAGAACCACATAGGATGGTCTAAAATTAAAACTTTCCTTTATTTCCCTGCTTTTAAATCTTTATTGTTGAAAGTATTACATATGCCCCCCCGCCCCGTCTCTGCCCCAGGCCTTCACCACCCTATTGTCTGTGTACATGGGTTATGCATATATGCATACAAGTTCTATGGTTGATCTTTCCTAAACCAGAATCTTCCTTTACAAAGGTCAATCTTTACATTAACTGAGCCTGTCTATTGTCTTTTTCCATCTACAATAACACCCTTTGGAATGTCAGAGTAATTTTTTTTGATTCCTCACTGCACAGAGCAGAGACCACAAAACCGCTCATTGTTATCGCGTTAACTATCCTCTACCCACCAATGTAGAAGAAGTGTGTGTCTATTTTATGCACTCACAGAGATTTTCCTGCTTTGCTGCCAATGTAGAAGAAGTGTGTGTCTATTTTATGCAGAGATTTTCCTGCTTTGCTTCTTCCCGCCTCCCTAATCTGTCACCAATGGATTTCATGAAACTGGCTTATGTCCCCTCCTTTGATTATAATGAATAAAATAAGGTGCAAAACTGCTATTCTCTGGAGCATTTTCTCAATCTGTCGAGATTTTGCTTCCTGGCAATTGTCATCAGTTTGGCTCAAATAAACTCATAAAAATTCTTACAGGTTTTTCCCAGAGACACGAGGCTTAGGAAGAAGTCCTTACCAGGTTTTGAAATGATGACATGAGGCAAAGGAATGCCAACCTGGGGCATCCTGTGAACAGCTTGGGGATGGACAGGTAGACTTTAAGGAAGCCCCTGAGATCTCTGCCTCCAGTAGGTATACCTTTGGGTCATTCCCTTCTTTCTTGAGTGAGGGCAGGACCTGTGTCTTGCTTCAAAAGCAATGCAATGCAACAATGGAAATGGAATGTATGCGACTGCATTTACACAATCAGCTAATGGTGCGTCACACATCTGGCCAAGTCTCCCAGTGCTCGTTTTGAAAAAGCAACTTGCCCTGAAACGTAAAGCCACAAGGAAATGAATTCTGCTACCAACCTGAGAGGCCTGGAAGCAGACCTTCCCAGACAGGGCTCTGACAAGACCCTGGCTTTGGCCAACACCTTTTTTGCAGCCTTGTGAGACCCTGGATAGACTACCCAGCTAAACGCAGACTTCTGACCCACAGAAAGGGTCAGATAAGAAGCAGCATGTGTTGTTTTAAGCAGCTAAGTTTGTGGTAATGTGCTACAAGGCAATAGAAAACCAATGCACTAGCCTATGTCCATAGCCTCCCTCTAGACCAGTGGTTCTCAACCTTCCTAATGCCGCGACCCTTTAATACAGTTCCTCATGTTGTGGTGACCCTCAATCATAAAATTATTGTCATTGCTACTTCATAACTGTAATTTTGCTACTGTTATGAATCGTCATGTAAATATCTGATATGCAGGATGTATTTTCATTGTTACAAATTGAACATAATTAAAGCATAGTGATTAATCACAAGAACAATATGTAATTATACATGTTTTCCGATGGTCTTAGGCGCCCCCTGTGAAAGGGTCGTTCGACCCCCAGGTTGAGAACCGCTGCTCTAGACTTTTCATCTTCTAGACAATTTCATTTCTCAATATTCAACTTAACATTTAGATCCTTTCCTCTAGTTGCGGACTGCTAAGGTTAAAAATAGTTACCCAAATTTTATTGCATTCTTTGGGTACAAATTAACCTATGTTCTTTTCCGTTTTAAACATTAATATTTCAAACGTAAAAGAAATGGCAGTAAATTAGCAGGGGCCAACTTTTATGTACACAATTGTCCTCAAACCAAATGCAGCAAGGACACCTTTTGTTTGGCAGATAGGTCTCGCTTCAGTTAGACTGAGCTCTTGACCTTCAATAATATTCACTAACTGTTGAATTAAAAATGTAATTGCCTTTATTTATTAGGGGTATCTGTTCTGGCTTCATTTCAGGTGGCACTTCTGCTTGATGCCCCAAAACAGAAAGACCTAGGACAGGATGGATACCGGGACCACAAACAATGACTATGCCAATGTTATTGTTGCCCAGCCCAAATGTTTTAAGAAAGGAAGGAAAACAAAGGGTAACTAGAATTTGAAGATTTTTCACCATCATCAACAGAATGGCCCAGTACTGCCCTCTCCTAAGAGTCTCACTTCCCCCCACCTTCCAGGAACCTGAAATAGAAAAAAAGGAAATGGAACAATTCTCCCGAAAATATTTCTCCCTTCTTTAAAAAAACTACCTCAGAGGTTGGTAGAGGTTTCTTAGGAATTCAAAGAACGCCAGTATATGTTAGGCCAAATTAGATTTATAAGGAGGAAAGTGTTTTTGGTATTACATTTAAGTATAAAATGAAGCCAAGTCCACATTTGGACTTAGAGACACCTCTCAAAGCAGCTGTTCCAGCTGCGCCCACGGTTTAACGACTGTGGCTGACGCTCTGGTCTCTGGCAGAACAGACGGGAGGTCCTGAAGGGCAGCTCTGTTTTCACCAACACACAACACAACGCTCACTCACAGGGCCATTCACAGAACTCGTTGAATTCAGTTAAACAAGAAAACAAAAAAACTTTTTTAAGTTAATGTCGACTGCTAAGGAGACATCTGAACCTAAACCTTCAAACAATGCCGTTCTTACCTATTTGCAGTGAAACTATTAGGGGCAAAGGGAGGAGGACTCAACCACATAATAGCACTAAAACCTCCAAGCCTATAGTCAGAAAAAATCACACCAAGTTTAGTCAGTAAAAATGATTAGCATTTAAAATATATTTTAATGAGAACACTTCTAACATCTTTAAATAAAAATGACTTGCACTTTTCAATCTGGAACAGTTCGCAGGCTGCGCTTTCCTGCTCATGGATCACTGGATCACTGCAGAGACTGGGGGCAGGCCCTGCTGGGTGCTGCCTGTGGGAAACTTTCCTGCTCTGGGATCGCCATGGCGATCCCAGGAGCAGGCCCACCTGGGGGCCGCCTGCCCTCCGCACTTGCCTGCTCTGGGATTGCCATAGGGTCCCAGCTGGCAGCAGGGCTTAGGCAGCACATGAGGGTCCCAGCTGGGTGTGGGGCTTAGGCTCACGGGGCTTAGGCGTCACACCGGGGTCCTGGCTGGGGGTGGGGCTTAGGTGACACGATAGCGCTGCCTAAGCCTGGCTGCCCAGGGCCACACACTGGGCCTGGATGGCGTCTGGCACTGGCCAGCCCTGGCTGCAGTATGCAAATTAGTCGCCATCTTGGATGGTGGTTAATTTGCATATGGCATTGATTAGCCAATGGGAAGCGTAGTGGAGGTATGGTTTATTACCCTTTTTGTCTTTTACTGGATAGAATAGATGTGATGGGACGATCTAAATACTTTCTAAAGGCTTCCAAAGGGATTTGAAGTAGTTCTGGGTGTTAGTATTCTGGACTTCAGCTGCCCTTTTTATACCAGACTTGGCATGTTTATAATAGTGTCTCAGCAGACAATGGGAGAAACTGGCTTTTTTCTTCCTATTTATTTATTTATTTACTAGAGGGCCCAGTGCACAAATTCATGCACAGGTGGGGTCCAGCCAGCCCGCCCCAATGGGGGCTGATCAGGCCAGGCCAGCAAGGGGGAGGGGCCGTGGGAGGGGCCCTGATGAGGGTGTTGGGGGCTAATCGGAGCTTGGATCAGGCTTGTTGGCTGCCACAGTGCGCATCATAGTCACTGGTCATTCTGGTCGTTCTGCCATTCCAGTCGCTGGGATTTTATATATATAGATTTATTTATTTATTTATTTTAATCCTCATCTGAGGATATTTTTCCATTGACTTTTAGGGAGAGTGGAAGAGAGAGGAAAAGACAGAGAGAAATATTGGTGTGAGAGAAACGAATCGATTGTTTGCTTCCTGCACTCACCCCAACCAGGGCACGAGCCAGGGAGGAGCCTGCAACCAAGGTATGTGCCCTTGACTGGAATCGAAGTTGGGACCCTTCGGCCCACAGGCCAATGTTCTACCCACTGAGCCAAAACTGGCTAGGGCCTAACCTGTAATTTTAAGCATTAACCTCAGCCCCTTACATGAATCTTACCACTAACATATTATAAAATAAAATAAACCACATTAATTATATATAGACTACTTGACCAGGGGTTGGCAATATTTTTCCGTAAAGGACCAGATAGTGAATGCTTCTAGCTTAGAGCTATATGGTTTCCATTGCCAAGTCTCAACTCTGCCACTATAGGGCAAAAATAGCCTAAACAATATAATAAACAAATGGAGGTGGCTGTGTTCCAATAAAACTTTATTTACAAAAATAGGTGGTAGGCTGGATTTGGCCTGCAGGCTGCAGTTTGCCAACCTCTGCTCTAGACAATGTGCAATTATTCACCTTCAACATACAATGCAAAAGAAAAGTCAAAATGAGCTTCCACTTTTCTTTCTAATCCCAACAATATCAGTTCCTATCTCTTGTCCCCTTCCTATAATCCTCCAGTCCTGTTTCTCTCAGCCTGCAAAAGAGAAAGGGCTCAGTGCCAACCCTTCATTCCAGGTAACTGCTCTCTGGATGGGCAATAATCATTCCCATCATTCCCTCCCTGTACTGCAGAGATGGCACAAACAATGAGAGAAGGTGCCCTATCCTCTGAGCCAAACTGGCTGGGGCCAGACCTAATGGTTTCACAGGCCCTGGCAGACTGTTCCCCAGCCCTGATCAAGACTCTGGCCCTCTAAGCTGCACCACCACAGTTTCTAAAAAAAAGGCTTGAAGAAAATACATGACAATACAAACATGAATGGTCTCGGAGACTGTTTTTTCTTCTATCTTTTTCTAATTTCCTAAGATTGAAAATGTACTCTTTTCATAATTGAAGAGGGAGAGAAAAAAAAAAACAACGCCTAAAATTTTGGACCTTTTGTGATTCTAAATGTTTAGGGATATAACAGCAGATAAATCACAAATAAACAAAATTAACCCTCAACCTTAAAAGATTAATATATAAAAATAGTTAAGTTTAACTTGCTCATATGTTTTGTTAATTAGAAAAGAAAAAGAAAAATTTTACAGAAAGAAACAAACAAAAAAAAGATAACTCTTGAAAATGAAAACTTACATGTAGTCTGCCCGGGGGCCTCTGAACCACCGAGCGCAAAATCCCAGCCATGAGTGCGGTGGCCGTCCTCTGCAGAGGCTGTGCCGGGTAGAAAACAGATCTCTGGGTCAAATATGTTTTGAAAATGAACAGATCCCCCCTCTGTCTACAAAAATGAAACAAATTAATTGTAAACTTGACTGAAGTTTAAGAGTAAAACCTTGGTTATTTTAATACACTAAAGGCAAGAATTAAATTATTGTAAATGTTTTATTTGGAGTTCAGCAAAACCATAGGTAGTAATTATAATCGAACCACATCCCATTTTTGCCAAATGAATTAGAGTCTCAGAGGATTCAACAAAATTGGAGCAATGGGAGCTACTAAAGCCCATCATTTAAAAAATCTTCTCCAACAATGAGGGCACAGAAAGAATGCTTTGTTATAGAATCACAAAAAATTAAAGAGCTGAAGGGACAGAAGGAACCCCAAATCCTAGCATTAGAACTGACAACCCTCTTATGCTAAACAGGAGGAACATGAATCCCAGAAAGTTCACCCAAGGTACTCAGCTATCCAGGAAGTATTAGAAGAGATGCTTAGTCCTGTGGCCCTCCAATCAAATAAATAATGCTAAATTATTTTCTCTACCATACTTCTCTACCATACTTCTGCCTTCCAAGTTAAACATTATATACTAACCCAACTCAATTAGCTTCACACTTAGTTAAATCTTTCTCTTATCACTTACAATTCAACACAAACCTCCTAACTGGCCTTCCTGCTTTCATTCCATTCTTCCCGTCTTTCCTCCATAGTAGCAATCACCTCATTAAAACCTAAATCAGCTCATGTCAACTCCTCTGCTCAAAACCTTCTGAAGAGCCAGGTTTGTCACTGTTGGAGAAGGGCACACATAAGAAGGGAAGGCTAGAATGATCCCTATGGTCCAATGATACAGGATTAGAGTTGGAACTCATGTTCAGCTCAATATAGGTATTAATGGATAAAGACACAATTCTATACATGGATGTAACTTTGTTAGCTCAGAGGAACTAATAGCAATGGCATCCCAGTGAAAATGAGCATGCTCAGTGCCTACAACAGTGATGGCGAACCTTTTGAGCTCGGCGTGTCAACATTTTGAAAAACCCTAACTTAACTCTGGTGCCGTGTCACATATAGAAATTTTTTGATATTTGCAACCATAGTAAAACAAAGACTTATATTTTTGATATTTATTTTATATATTTAAATGCCATTTAACAAAGAAAAATCAACCCAAAAAATGAGTTCGTGTGTCACCTCTGACACACGTGTCATATGTTTGCCATCACTGGCCTAGATCATAGTTTCTAGTAGAATTCTCTAAGGAAAGGAACCAGAGCTCCTTGGAGAAATAGTTGATACATGACTGCAGGAGGGGATATACAAAGGTGAGTGTGGGACATCTTGTAGTGCTAGAAAGGACCATTCAAAAAATCAAAATGATAAAGTATGTGAAAGGGACATAGGAGCCCACTGAAGGCGCTCCCAATGGCTAAAGCTGGAATAATATGAGCAACAAAGTAAGTAACGAAGTATTGGCTTATAATCCAAACCATAAAATAACCATGAGTTGTGGGGAAGGCCTGGGTCGGGGGGCAGGAGCAGGACAGAAGGAGTCAATGGGGAAAGAAGGGAAATATGTAATACTTTTAACAACAAAAATAAAAAAAAATAACTATGAGTCCATACTGACATAATTAAGTGAATAAATTAAATTAATGACAGAGGAAAAAAAACACCATATCTTCCTTACAGAAGAATTCCAAATAGTTTATGTAGCTATTCCCTCCTCAAAGAGGTCGCGCAAAACCACTGACCCCTGAAGTGAGGGCAGTGCTCCATGACCTGTTCCCAGAGGACAGTACAGAAAGGGGGGAAATAACACTACACTGGAGAAACATGACCAACAGGATGTCAGCTAGAAAGATTGACATCAACTGTAATAACAGTCACGTTCATAGCATGTATCCTTGGTATGACAGAATGCGACTGGCACTTCACCTCTGTGGTCTTCTTCCCATAACACCACTCTTAGGGGAGAAACATCAAACTCCAATTGAGAGGCATTGTACAAAACACCTGACTGCCCCCAAACTGTCAAGGTCGTCATAAACAGGAAGGTCTGAGAAACTGTCATAGTCCCCAGGACTTTTTTCAATTTTTGGCTCAAATCTCAATGAGGTCTACTCTGATGCCATGTAACAGGCAATCAATTAAATTTTACTCAACGAATGAAGTATAAGTTACAGACTTCAGAAGGTGTGATAGTCAACAGCT
>NW_006291401.1:146380-147833 GCF_000327345.1 Myotis davidii | reverse complement strand
TTTCCATCGGAGTGAGAGCCAGTCCTCACACTCCCGCCCCCACCCCTCACACCTCATGGCCAATTACTCTCCTGCGCCAACGTTAAACATATAACATATCGGTCCCCTTGTTGGTTCTAAACTTGCCAGGCAGGCATTCTCCCTCGTACTGGCTGTTCCTGCTCCTGATGTTCATATGGTTAATTCTCCGACTTTTTTCAATTTTTGGCTCAAATCTCATCTTCTCAATGAGGTCTACTCTGATTCCATTATTTAACATTTTGACCCACACCACAACTGCCAACTCGCCTCATTCGATCCCTCTTTCTCTATTCTTTCCATAGCACTTATCTTCTAACATAATTTAATCATGTGTTAGGTTTGTGGTTT
Source organism: Myotis davidii (assembly GCF_000327345.1). Classification (NCBI taxonomy): domain Eukaryota; kingdom Metazoa; phylum Chordata; class Mammalia; order Chiroptera; family Vespertilionidae; genus Myotis; species Myotis davidii. The sequence goes on along the minus strand of NW_006291401.1, from coordinate 147,464 downwards.
ATTGTCTATCTCCACCCAATAGAATGTTAGTTCCACCAAGACAGGATTTTAAAATTTTGTTTTGTTTTCGGTCTGTTCTGATATATCCCAAGCATCCACCTAAAGCAGCACCTGCCATGTAACAGGCAATCAATTAAATTTTACTCAACGAATGAAGTATAAGTTACAGACTTCAGAAGGTGTGATAGTCAACAGCTCTAAGTTTTTATAAAGGTTATTCTTCATGACTCTTGGACCTTGAAACAATTATAATACCTTCTACTTTACAATAACTTTTCTTTCTTTTTTATCCAAAGGGCGTCTATTTTATTATTATTTTTTGATTTTTATTGAATGTATTGGGGTGGCACTGGTTAACAAAATTACACAGGTTTCAGGCGCACAGTTCCACAACACATCATCTGTACACTGTATTGTGTTCACCACCTCAAATAATCACCTGTCTTGCACTAATGCAAAAGTAGGAAAATACATGCATCACGAGAGACGTATAATCCCATTTAAAAAAAAAATGTCTGTGAATGTGTGGGAGGCTATCAGAAACATGTTAAATACCCTTGGGGGGTGGGCAGGCTACTAGGGCAAGTTTTCCTCCTGTAATGTCCAATAGATTGTTATTGCTGCTCTTGTACAATGACCATGCGTATAATTGTTTATTTTTAAAAACACAACAAACTATTTCCTTTCCTAAAGAGGCATCTACGTAATGATAAAGGCAAAGAGCGTCTCTTCCTTGAATTCCTAAAGCCCCACAAGCACTCGGCAGGCCTCCTACGTGCCTTTTGGCAAAAAGTACGCAGCACAAGCAGCTTTGGGCACGTGGCCACCAAACCACGGTTGCAAAATCACAGCTTTTAATAAAATGACGAATCGTTTATCGGCTCATTTCGGCAGCTTCGCCTTCTAAAATGCAGCATTTAAAACATCGGGCAAGTTCGCATCTGCATTAACAACAAATTAAACTACCCGGAATGCCCACTTGGCAGGCCAGCGTCATGCATGAGGCAGAAGCACCGAAAATGCGAACCCGCACGAGAGGCCCCTTCCCCAGCTGCGCAGCCCAGGCGGCCCGACCCCGGCCGGC
>NW_006291401.1:145740-145953 GCF_000327345.1 Myotis davidii | reverse complement strand
GCGGACCCTCCAGCTCGGACTGGGTCGGAGGCGGAGCGGCGTTCCCAGGATCATGGCCAAACCCGGGACGGGGCTGGACCCCGGGGGCGTAGCTGCCGCCACTGTGCTAAAGCGGGCGGTGGAGCTGGACGCCGAGTCCCGGTACCCGCAGGCGCTGGTGTGTTACCAGGAGGGCATCGACCTGCTGCTGCAGGTTCTCAAAGGTCAGCCAGG
>NW_006291401.1:143393-145405 GCF_000327345.1 Myotis davidii | reverse complement strand
ACTTTCTGTTTAGGAGTTTCATTAAAGGTAAACAAAAATAAAATCACATGGTGGTAGAAGAAAACATTTTGTTTTTCCGTAAGAATGAGATTTACTGATATTTGGTGTGAGAAATGCTAAATTGTGGGTGTGGACAGTGAGACTTTGGTACATAAAGTTTGGGTACAGTGTTGCGAAGTACCCAAAACCCTAACACCAGCACAATCTCTGGTACATAGTAGATGCCCAGTAATTGTTTTAAGTTAAGACCAGCCCTGCTTCCCTCACCCTAGAGCTCCCAGTCTGGCCTCCCCCCACACACCCCCTTGCCTTTTAGCCTGTTTATAATGTTACTAGAGGTCCAGTGCACGGATTTGCGCGCTGGTGGGGTCCCTTGGCCTGGCCTGCGCCCTTTAAATCCAGGACCCCTCAGGGGATGTCAGACTGCCAGTTCCGGTCCAATCCCTGCAGGCCAGGCTGAGGGACCCCCATCGGAGTACGAATCCGTGCACGAGGCCTCTAGTATGCATATAAGATCTTTGGTTAATCTCTTCCCGCCCTCCCCTGCCCTCCTTCCTTCTGAGGTTCATCAGCCTGTTCCATGTTTCCGTGCCTGTGCATTGAGCGTCTGCCCCCAGGATCCTTGTAATGGTGAGGAGGATGGTAACAATAAGAGTTAGCACTTATGAGTACCGAGTGCCAGGCACTGTGCAGAACACATTAAAGGCACGATCTCATTTCATTCTAACATTTGCCCTATGAAGGAGGTGATGTTATCCTCATTTTATAGCAAAAAAAGTTTGCCTTCCAGTTCTCCTACTATTGATAGAGTCGCATTTGGAAGGGAAGGCTTTCAAGCAGTGGTTCTCCACCTTCTGGCCCTTTAAATACAGTTCCTCATGTTGTGACCCAACCATAAAATTATTTTCGTGGCTACTTCAACACTGTCATGTTGCTACTGTTATGAATCGTCATGTAAATAACTGATCTGCAGGATGGTCTTAGGCGACCCGTATTAAAGGGTTGTTCGACTGCCAAAGGGGTCGCGACCCACAGTTTGAGAACCGCTGCTTTAAAGACTGTGGGGTACTGACTCCCAGAAAGCGAGATGGTGTGCAGTGTTGGTCAGGCGGAGCACTGCTCAAGTCCTGGCGCTTTGGGAGTCTGAAGCAGGAGACACACAGGAGTGCTGCTGCAGTGTGCTCCACGGAGCCTGCAGAGGTCACAGAGACCCTGACATGATCTTACAGGCTAAGGTACAGGCGGAAAATAACTCTAAAACAGGGAGTAAGTGCCGGGAGAGAGCTATGGCCGAGTACAGGAAGGATTTAAAGTTAAAGGTCATTTGGGGGTGAAAAGGTGGACGTGGCTTTTTATACAGGGCCTTTGTTGGATGAGCAGAATGTCAGAAATCTGACATTCAGTTAATAGTGTTCAAATTCTCCCTGTACTGTTTAACCAAATAAGCGGTCCACTTTGTTTCACCGTATGTCTATAGAGGAAGAGTGAGAAGTGAAGATTAAAGGTAGATTGGGTCTTGGAGCACACTGGATGGCCTTGACTGCTAGAGATTTTACTCATTGCATAGACAAGGAGAAACCATTTAAAGTTTTTACAAAGCAGCGCTGTAATTAAAGTTGCTTCTTAGGGCTTGTCTCTCTTAGGACCGTCGATGGAGGGATGAAAAACAGGATGCCTTTCCTCAAGATAACAAAGGAGAAAATAGTGACTTTATAGTGGAGAGATTTTGTGAACTCCACCGTAACCAAGTGACCAGAGTTTTCATTGACATCATGTGCCCACTGAGAAGGGTGCAACACTTCTGTGATTTTTCTTGCCAATAAAGCATAACTTTAATCATGAGAAAACATCAACAGCCAAAAATGAGAGATATTCTACAAAATAACTGACCACTACTCTTCCTAAATGTCAAGGTCATAAAAGGCAGAGAGAGTCTAAGAAACTATTGCAAATTGGAGTACACAAAGGAGGAGACATGACTAAATGCTATGTGGGATCCTGGACCAGAAAAA
>NW_006291401.1:141418-142588 GCF_000327345.1 Myotis davidii | reverse complement strand
CTACTCCCCCTCCCCCAAAGCCCATTTCTCCCTGTGTTTTTGGCCTTGCCGTTGGAGCTCGGTGGAGCGGACCCGTTTACTCTCCATTTCTGCTCCCCTGTACAGAAGCTATTCTTTTTTTTTTAATATATTTTATTGATTTTCCACAGAGAGGAAGGGAGAGAGATAGAGTTAGAAACATCGATGAGAGAGAAACATCGATCAGCTGCCTCCTGCACATCCCCTACTGGGGACGTGCCTGCAACCCAGGTACATGCCCTTGACCAGAATCAAACCCGGGACCCTTCAGTCTGCAGGCCAACGCTCTATCCACTGAGCCAAACCGGTTTCGGCCAGAAGCTATTCTTAACCTTTCTGGGGGCTGGGTGGGGAGTGAGGTGGTAGACACCCTCTTGAGAATCTGATGAAAGCTATAAAGACTGCAGACCTTCGCCTGCTGTTCTGAGGAATTCACAGATCCCCATTAAGCTTATGTGTGGACCCAGTTTAAATGAACACTACAGAGGAATACTGAATATGAATCCTATGTATTTCTCTTCATAATATAACCAAAATATTAAAGTATCTAAAGAAACTCCTGGGACGTCTTTGGAGTTTTTGTTTTTGTTTTAAATACATTTTATTGATTTTTTACAGAGAGGAAGGGAGAGGGATAGAGAATTAGAAACATCAATGAGAGAGAAACATGGATCAGCTGCCTCCTGAACACCTCCGACTGGGGATGTGCCCGCAACCAAGGTACATGCCCTTGACTGGAATCGAACCTGGGACCCTTTAGTCCGCAGGCCGACGTTCTATCCACTGAGCCAAACTGGTTAGGGCCGTCTTTGGAGTTTTGTTGTAAAACAGAACATTTCAGATTAGAGATGCTGTAGTATTTTTCCCTATTTATTATTAGTTCTCTCCTCATGAGCATTCTAGTTTACAACCATAAATATAAATCTTAAAGATCTTTGATAACTTATTCAATAATTATTCAACTTTAATGAATCCTACTGACCCTCTGGCACCCTAGTCTTTGGCTTGGGTTATTGAGAAGTACAATCAATTTCTGTTTAAAGCACTCCCGTACAAGTTCTAATGAAGACTTCTGAACTTCATATTATATTGCATTTATGTATTTAAACTCACTTTAGCTATTAAATTGCAGGACATAAAAGACTTAAATCT
>NW_006291401.1:134205-141251 GCF_000327345.1 Myotis davidii | reverse complement strand
TTGTTGTCTCTCTCTCTCTCTCTCTCTCTCTCTCTCTCTCTCTCTCTCTCTTTCTCTCTCTCTCTCTCTCTTCCTCCGGCTTCGGCAATAAAATATATTTTTTTAAAAAGACTTAAATCTAAAGAGAAGGACCAGATAGCTACTGCAGTTCTACTTATGGTGACAAGAATATCAGATATCGTTATGCATACAGTCTTCTCTTGAATAAAATGCCTGGTTTCTAGGAATCAGCTCAAGAACTTTTTCCGAGAAATCTCTGGACCTTCCCACGTGCCTGGCCTCTGTAAAGGCAGGAGTCACTTGTGGAATGGTTTGCCTTATTTACCTCTATATGTGTAGCATCCTGCCACGTGCCTGGTATACACCAGGGATTAAACGACGTTTACTGAGTGGAGGAGTTAAAAAAAATTAAATTGTATCTGATCCTGATGAATCACTATATATAAATGTAATAAGTATAAAAATAAAATAAGTTGTCACTAGTTTTTATAGTAAAGCTTATGTTTTGTAGATGGAAAGTATCACAAGCAAATTAAAATAGAGGAGAATGCAACAGGATTCAGTTATGAGTCGCTTTTTCAAGAATACCTTAATGAGACAGTGAGAGAAGTTTGGATAGAAGACCCTTATATTAGACATACTCATCAGGTAAGTGTAACCCACTAACATGTGATGGAATGTTATTTAAAATGTGCAAGGTAGTAGTAACCCATCCTAAATGTCTTTCAGCTGTATAACTTCCTTCGATTTTGTGAGATGCTTATCAAGAAACCATGTAAAGTACAAACCATTCATCTTCTGACCTCCCTGGATGAAGTAGGTATCTGAAGGCATTTACTCTTTCTTAACTTCATTTTACTCAGTCACAAGATTCAGTTCAAGCAAGGAAAACCTGGACGTAATGCTAGAGGTATTTCCTTGGGGTGAACTTATTTTCTAACGATGGGCATAAAACACCTTGAGAAAATGCTGTTGATTTTAGTGTCTTGTACCTTGCAATTGACCAGCTTGCTAAACTTGATTTAAATAGTTTGTCAGTTTACTCTCTTGCATGTTCTAAGAGACAGTCACACTGACTACACTGTTGACAATTTTGTGTGTGTTTTCTCCCTACTAGTTGTCATGTGTATCTCTTTTTCTTGATTGACTGCATTGGCATTCTGGGGAATCATAGCATGGTAGTGGGCATCTCTCTCTTGATTTTGACTTAACATAGGAATGTTTCTAAATAATCCAGATTTCTAGGATTAATTTGAAAACAAGCCAGTTTCATCTAAATAACTAAACAGCAGTACTATAAATATATTTTTAGGAGATAGGACAGAGTTATGTCCACATTAGAAAAAAACAATTCTTTTGATAAAAACAGTTGCTCATAAACTACATCATATTCTTTGCTGGCTTCATTGAGATTAATAGACATTGAAACTAGTGTAGAATTTTTCCATTTTTATTTTTTAATCTTTCCATTTTAATTCACCTATGATACACATTGCATAGCTCAGGGATAATTTAAAATATTAATAACTGAGTCAGAAAATGATATTTTTTCCTATTAATAGGGCTTTGGGAAAGCACAGCAAATTAGTGGCCTGGAAGAAATAAAAGCATCTCTTAGGAATCATGGAGTGCTGTTGGAATTAGAATATTCTTCTTCCATACATGACCGAGAAATTAGGTTAGTATATAGTAATATTTTAAATTTTATGCAGTTGAAAAATACTTTTTATTTTTCTTAAGTTGTATATAATTGCACATAAATATTCCATTTAAATATTGAACTTTTTAAATAAAGCTCAGTTCTAGTATCTTTTCACTTTTGAAGAAAAAAAAAGTCTGGCTAATTTTGTCCTGTATGTGTTTTGTATTTCCTGATGCAATAAAATTTACATGTTCTATGTCATGTAAGAAGAGGAAGTACTTTTCTCTTCTTACATGACAATTATACATATTGTGTTATGGTATTGAGAGAATTTATTTCCCTTTGTGTGATACTGATATTTATTTAATGTGGCTTTACTTCTTACACTTTATAAAATATTCTAGTAGGCATGTCAGTATACTGTGTCCATAAAGAAACAGTATATGCAGTTTTTTTAGTGGTATGTTCCCTGTGTTTAGCACAGTGCCTTTCATATGTTTACTAGAGGCCCAGTGCACGAATTCATGCACAGGGGGGGTCTGGGTGGCCTGCCCTGGTGGGGTTTTGGGGGCTGATCGGGGGCCAGGGGCCGGGGCGGTTAGCCAGCTGGCCCCCCCCCCAGTCAGGGTGTTGGGAGCCAGTCGGGGGGTTGGGAGCCAATCGGGGGCCGGGCCGGGGAGGCGGGCGGTGATTGGGGCCTGGATCAGGCTGGTTGGCTGCTGCAGCGTGCGTCATAGCCACCAGTCATTCTGCTATTTCAGTCACTGGGCTTTTATATATATAGATAGCAATGGCACCCCCAGTCTTAGGAAAAACTTAAGCACAACCTAAATGCAAAACCGATGACAATGCAGCTGCTGTGGTTGAAGCAGACAGAGGTCAGGATCCATAGTTCTTCCTGCTTATGCCCCTATTACTAGGTAGGAAACCCCTGAACCACCACCACAACCTGCCTGAGTATACTTTGAAACCAGGTGTTGGCAGAACAGGAAAGTTTTATCAGCAGCAAGCTGAAATTCAAGAGTAAGTTTTTTATCCTCACCCAAGGATATGTTTATTGATTTTGGAGAGAGGAAGGGGAGAGAGAGAAAGACAGAGAGAAAGAGAAAGAAACATTGATGTGAGAGAGAAACATCAATCATTTGCATCTTTTACATGCCCCGACCAGGGATCTTACCTGAAACCTGGGTATGGGCCCTGACCTGAAGTCGAACCCACAACCTCTTGGTGTAGGGATGATGCTCCAACTGAGCCACCTGGCCAGGGCTCAAGAGTAAGTTTTAATGTAATTTTGATTGTATCAATCAAATCAACCCATGGTTTCTCTGAATGTTTTGTTTCACTGTAGACACAGCCCATGAGTTATTCCAGGTTTGGTTCAACTCATGCTACTGGAGGAAATGGTTTTCTTTTAGGGGGAAATGGTTTTCTTTTAGGGGGAGATTTACCGACACTTCATACCCTACAGCTTTGCTAATTGTCTGGCATAACTGGAATATACTATATACCTATTTCAATAGGTTCAACAATGGATGGATGATTAAGATTGGAAGGGGACTGGATTATTTTAAGAAACCACAGGTAGGATATAGCCTTATGGGTAGATAGCACTCTTTTTGTATCATTTTAGCATGGCTTTGGTTCTTTGTTAAAAAATTCTTTTCTTCTCTTCTTAGGGTCGTTTTTCCCTTGGATATTGTGATTTTGATTTAAGACCATGTCATGAAACAACAGTGGACATTTTTCATAACAGGCACACGAAAAAAATATGATGGGCAGTAGCTTAATTTACAGTGTATATTTCTATTTTAAGTGAATATTAGATTTTTTTATACTTTGGACAGATTATTCCTATAAAATGTGAATTTAATAATAAACTTGTACATTCCTACTAATTTATGGACTCATTATTCATTTGTGACCAATCTTAAATATCTTTGTAAATACATTACTTAGATTTACAGTGTTTTTAAGTCGTACAGTTAAACATTTTACCAGCTTTCTACTACTTGGGTGTTGGAGAGGGAATCAACAAATAATGAGTACCTATCATAAAGATGAACTGGATGTTATATTGCCCCTGGGAATAGAGTCCAGGAGGAAAAAATATGGATAAGAGTAGTCTTAAGAGACAGATGGGCTTGTGGGTTTAATATCCAGGGAAAAAGTACAATGCTAATTTTGTTACAATTAAATGTCTTTGGCAGACACCAATATTTACGTATCCATCATTACCTAACTCCATGAAGGCAAATCCACCTATTTAGTTATCCAGATACATTTTGCAGCTCATTCAACCTTGGCTGGCACATTTATAAGGTTTGCAATTTAGAATCAATTGTTCTGGGTAAGCTCTTCCATCAAGATGCCAGTTGACTGGTTGGGAACAAAGACTAGGTTGTATGGCCCTAGCTGGTTTGGCTCAGTGGATAGAGCATTGGCCTGTGGACTGAAAGGTCCTGGTTTTGATTCTGGTCAAGGGCAGATGCCCAGGTTGTGGGCTTTATCCCCAGTCGGGGGCATGCACGAGGCAACCAATTAATGGATCTATTGATTCTCTCTCGCCTTTCCTCTCTGAAATCAATAAAAATATATATATTTTAAAAAGCATCCTCTTTAAAAAAAAGATTAGGTTATATGGAGTTAGACTAGGAGAGTGGGTACAGGTAGAAGCAATGGGCCAGGGGTCCTCAAACTTTTTAAACGGGGCCAGTTCACTGTCCCTCAGACCGTTGGAGAGCTGGACTATAGTTAAAAAAAACACAACTATGAACAAATTCCTATGCACACTGCACATATCTTATTTTGAAATAAAAAAACAAAACAGGAACAAATACAATATTTGTATTTGCATGTGGCCCGCGGGCCGTAGTTTGAGGACCCCTGCATGGGCAGTCCAGAAGCTTACTAGTAAAGACTAAGTTAACCCAGAGTCTACAAAAATAGAAGTACTGGTGTTAAAGAGTGCTCATATAAACATCACATCAGGAGAAAAATTGAAGATTAAATTCAAAATTAAATAGTGTGGAAGACCACAGTCAGGTGGGAGGAGCCATGGTACTAAGGTTGAGCATAGTAGCCCTGGGTGTCTTTAGATACCAGGTTTGCTTTACCTTTGTGAGCCAGCAGGCACATGATTGAGTTGGCATAAAAGAACAAGGAGGGGTTCCAGAAAAGTTCCTGATGTTCTTTGATGTTTTCAGGTTCAGGTGCTGATAATGCTGAACCTGAAAATACTCAAATTAGTTCTTGCCCAACTTTATTATGTGTCACTGGTGAAGGGGTTCTTGTACCCCCTCTTCTCCCAAGATGGAAATCAAGAGAGGAGGTGAAATATTCCAAAAAAGAGGTTTACTGAAAACAAGGTGGAGGGAAAGGGAAGAGGGGGGAGCTTGATGTGTCAAGGAAGCACACACTAATGAGGAAGGTGGCTTGCTGAACTGCTGTTGGGGGTCTGGCTTATATAGGGCTTGGTTCTTCATTCAGGCAGTTCCCTCTTATTTATGCATTCATTGGTCAATTCTTGTATGTTCCCTGGCCAGGGATCAAACCCACAAACTTAGCATATAGGAACAGCTCTAACCAACTGAGCTACCAGGACAGGGAAGATGATACTCTTTCTAGAAGTTTGGTAATGAAGAAATAGAGCAAGAGAGTTGCGTTCATTCACTATGGGTAAGGATCCAGTGAAAGCCAAGAGAAAATACCAAAAAAAATAAAATAAATATTTGATCGTACAAGGCCCAAATAGACTGGAGAGGACAAAATCTAGGGTATAGTTAGAAGGGTTAGGTTTAAGGAAAAGGAGGTATTTCTTTCTCTGAGATTGGACGAAATGAGAAATATTGAAATAGACAACATGGGGGACTAAAGGCACTCATTTCTGAAGACTTCTGCTACCACATCATGAGTCAAGGTTTGTGACAAGATTAAGAGTAGTGGAATTCTGAGCGGAAGTAGAGTGAAAACATTTAGGAATAATGCCTCTGAAAAACGATAGGGAGTCAACGGATGAGTTGAATCTGACACCACAGAAAAAAGAAACACAAATTGAAAACTAAATATGAATTGGGTTCATGTGAATTTTCTTCCCATTTCGGCATAGGAGTAAAAAAATCAATTGTTGGAATTTAAAACAGGCTTGATTTAATGGGAGAGGATGGAAGGATACGATGTAACTAAAAGGGAGAATTTTAGAGTTTAAGGTATCAGAGGTGGCAAGAAGCCTGCACTGTATTCCCCAGAAGTAAGAAAAATAATTAAGGTCAGAGTGTCTGATATGGTAAGCATTCCCAATATGGTAACAAGCAGGAGCTAAAATATAAATGCATGCCAGGTATTAAAATCAGTGCGGAAAGGGACAGAGTATCCTGGAGGTCAGTAGGAAATATGGACGAGGATAGGGGATTGACACAAATGGGGAGAAGTTACTCAGAGAGACTAGACCCTTTTAGTTTTAAGAGACGCACAATGCACATTGAAAGTTTTTATTTTCTCAGTGAACCTGCCAATATTAACTTTACTTGCAGTCACATTATTCCCTTAATTTTTTCACAGACAATATTCCATTTACTGTGTACTTCCTCGTCTTCCGGACATGTTTCATGTAAGACATTTGTTAGCATAGTAGTTTCAATTGGGCAGAACTTACTGCCAATAAAAGTAGAATTTAATTTGTCACATATTTTCCGTGGCAACCAATGGTCAGGGGCTTCAATGTTACAGATTTCAATTCTCCCCTTCTTTACATCTATGAGTACTTTAATTTCCAAGAGTGACTGTTCATGTAACACATTAAAGGAAGTTATTACACTGAACTTCGGGGTTGTGCCGTAGATCCATTCCCAAGTTTGTAGTTCTTTGGCTTTGCTATTTATTCCAGGAAACCGTGTCTCATCTGCTGGGTTTATCAAGTCGATGTGATTCTCAACGTGATGACAAGCAGCATACTCTGCCGCAATAGCATCTGTCAGTGTTTCACAGGTCAGAGTGGGGTCTTTTTCCAACAGACTTTTTACTACGGAAGGTATGCTAGCAGTTGCATTGCTCTTGATCCCTTGGTAAGGGCTCTTGAGCAAAGACGACAAGAGAGTCTCATCAGTGCTATATAGCAGAGTGCAGTGGTGATAAGCAGTCGTCCGGCCAATCTTCGAAGCTGTTCCTGAGATTTTAAACTGTCCATCAAGTAAAAGGTCAAACCTTTTGGTAGGCTGCACATCCAGCTGGGGCTGGACAGCGTTCAGAGCTCTCACTACTAACTTTAGATTTTCCATCCTATTGTACATTTTTTTGGTTGTAAAAAAAGTCAAATTGATATTGCCCATGTCATGGTAAACTGTGCCTCCTCCACTTTTTCTCCGAGCCAGTTTTACCCCTTTTTCTCTCATCAGATTCGTTGCATTCC
>NW_006291401.1:129349-134189 GCF_000327345.1 Myotis davidii | reverse complement strand
GCCAAGGATTTTGATGCCTACCAATTACAACAGAGGGGGAATTTCTCCAAAACAACAGAACCGGCTTGCTTTCTAGGTTCACATGGTCATGGATCCAGTCTTCCAGAGCCAGATTTTGGTAAACATCATTGGAAACTGACTGTAAAATGAGCCCTCTTTTTACTGTGTGTTTAAAGCCAGTTGCTAGGACCTTGAAGTTACAAAATAACTGTAAGCAGTTCTTTGAAAATGGGATCAGCATGCTTTTAAAGATGGGAGACAAACAAATTAATTGGTTGAGAAAAGGAAAACTGTTTTTCTTTCTTGGTTATTTAATCCAAACTTATCTAATTCTCTATCCAGGACAGTTGCTTTTCTTGCCTTTTAGCTTTACCATTTGTCCTTAGCAATTCAACAAGAGAGACCTAGAAATAAATGAAGACAAACCTCAAATCATTTCCGTTGAAACGGCATAGGGGCACAGATTTTGCAAACAATAAAATTTCAAATATATAATATACCTCAAAGCCAAACCAGTTATTTTTTTTAAAATATATTTTATTGATTTTTTACAGAGAGGAAGAGAGATAGAGAGTTAGAAACATTGATGAGAGAGAGACATCGATCAGCTGCTTCCTGCACATCTCCCACTGGGGATGTGCCCGCAACCCAGGTACATGCCCTTGACCGGAATCGAACCTGGGACCTTTCAGTCCGCAGGCCGACGCTCTATCCACTGAGCCAAACCGGTTTCGGCCAAACCAGTTATTTTGAATTTATAAGTTCATTGAGAAAAATGAGAATATTATAGATAAGTAAAAAGAGCTAACTAAAAGACTCCATACTACCACCTGGAGATAATCACAATTTATAATTTGGTGTGTACTCATTTTTCTCTGTGCATGTGTAAACACACACACTTTTCTCCACAGAAGTGGAACGGTACTATTATTTCATTCAATGTTAAATCTGTTTTCACATCAGCTTTAATGTTGTGTAATATTCCATTGTCAGATATATCATAGTTTACTCAATCTTAGTTTGTAATTTAGGTTGTTTCTAGTTTTTCTGTTATCAGCAATGTATTCATGAACATCTCTGTGGAAAGCTTTATGCTATTATAATACTTTATTTGACTGATTTACTGGCAACATAACTCATTCAGATCAATATTAGATTAGGATGGATCCCCTGAGATCAAAGGGAGAGGCAATCTGATTAGCAGGAACAATCCTATATAATAAAAGCCTAAAGTGCAAATCAACCGAATGGCGGAACAATCGGTGGAACAACTCGTCACTATGACGCGCACTGACCACCAGGGGGCAGATGCTCAATGCAGGAGCTGCCCCAACCCGCATGCTGCAGACCAGCCAAGGCGGGTGCCAGCGGGGGCCCCTGATTGCCCCTCTGGTCGCCCCACAGATCGGCCCTGATGGCCCGCCAGACCTAGGGACCCTACCCATGCACAAATTTCGTGCATCAGGCCTCTAATCTATATATATATAAAAGCCTAAGGGACCGGCCAACTGCCCCATTGGCCAGTAGCTATGACACACAATGACCAACGGGGCACACTCAATGCAGGAGCTGCCGAGCCACAGTGACTTGGCAGCTGCGGTTCTTGGATGACGCACCTGGAACCAGAGAGGAGGGAGCCTGATTCTGGGGTGCATCACCCAAGAACTGCCCTCACAATCTGGGACGGGGCGGGGGATGTCAGAGAGCCGGTTTTGGCCTGATCCTTGCAGGCCAGGCCGACGGACCCCACCGGTACATGAATCTGTGCACCAGCCCTCTAGTTTTATTATGTTTGGACACTTTTTTTTTTTTTTAGCAGTGCTCATTAAATATTAGGTGGCAATGAGCTGAAAATACTAGCCACACCAATGAAGTATTTTCACTAGTTATGGTCATAAAGAAACCATTCTCTCCCAATTCTGTTTCTTAGGATAGCCATAATTTTTCTTTAGGTCAAAGATAGAATGAATTATTAAAGTCCAAAAGTAGGCCAAAGTCTTTTGTAGTTAAGTAATGTCCTAGAAACACAATTCCCAAGTTAAGGAGTTTCAGATTTTCATCACTCTTGATATATTTTGATAAACTGTGCTACAGAAAAGTTGGGCCAATTTACACCAGAGAGGTCAGGATAGTTTAATAGAGGAAGGGACACTTGAACTGTCTTGAAATCTGTTGTTTACCAAGTGGACGGGAGTAGCATATTCCAGACATAAAAAGACAAGGAGTCATCTAAAAGTAAGGCATATTTTGGAGACTCCCTCCCCAGGGAAAGACTTACACTTCTAGTCTTTTGGCTCCACTGATGTCTATGGCTATATTGCCTTAGGAAGTCCCTTCTTTGGTTAAACCCTTGTTCTTGATTCTGTTTGACTGAGTTTGCTATAGTCCCTTATTCACTCAACCAGTATTTATGGAGTACCTACTAGATACAAAGCCGTAAGGGAACAGAGGGAGGGAGGAGGCAAATTCATGTGGTCCTAAAACATTTGGACTTTTTCTCAAAGCAGCTGCGATTTATTTAAGTGTTTTAAGCAGGCAGGGGTTAAGTCAGGCATTAAACAGAACTACCACTGCCAGCAGTGTTGAGCATGGATTAAAGAAAAGTTAAATCAGAGGTAGGAAGACCAGTTAATAGACTCCTGAAGTTGTCCAAGTTAGAGATAATGAGGGCCTGAACTAGGGTAGACATAAAGAAGGGGATGAGTATGAGAGACATTTAAGGTCATACAGTGGTTCTTGTCTTCCAAGAAATATATATCTAATGGGAGATACTAAAAAGCAATTAAAGCAATGATTAAAATATATCTATACATATAAACGCCTATGCAAAGTGTCCCCTCAACCGACCGGGAGTTCAATCGCTTGCTATGACGTGCACTGATCACCAGGGGGGTGACACGGAACAAAAGAAGGCCCTGGCTGGCAGCCAGCAGCCGCTAGGGATCCTACCTGTGCACGAATTTTGTGCACTGGGCCTCTAGCAGTGTCATAAGTGCTGTGATAGGGTATGTACACCAGTGGGCCATCTATTCCTCAAATTAGTGCAAGTGACATTGAAGCTGAGATATAAAAGGGATAAGGAAAAGTATTACAACAAAGTATAACACCCTGGAGGAAAAAAAGACCCATTCAAAGAATTGAATTCCATCGACTTATACTTAAGATTCACAAAACCGCTGGACTTAAGAGTGCAAGAGCCCTAGCCAGTTTGGCTCAGTGGATAGAGCAGTGGCCCTCAGACTGAGGGGTCCTGTGTTCGATTCCAGTCAAGGGCATGTACCTCGGTTGCAGGCTCGATCGCTGGCTCTGGTCAGGGCACATGCGGGAGGCAACCAATTGACATCGATGTTTCTCTGTCTCTCCCCCTCCCACTCTCTCTAATAATCAATGGTGGTGGTGGTGGTGGTGGGGGAGAGTACAAGAAAGGAGAGTTGCAAGAGATAGAAGGCTGGAGAAGTAGAGGTCAGATAAGGAAGAGACTTGAAATTCGTGTTAAATGCATAACTTAATCCTGAGAGCCATGGAGGGGGTGCTGAAGAGTTTTAAGAAAGCAGGAAGATCAGATTTATACTTCAGAGACACACCGTAGAGATTTAAGCATAGAGAATCTGTAATACTTGGTAAGTGGCATCAACTATAGGACAGGCATTGGTCTTGGCATGTGGGGTTCATTAGTGAACCAAATAAATAAAAGTGAATAGGCTATAGGGAAAAAGAAAAGTAAGGCTTGGAAAGGGAAGACTGTGTAAGTAAGAGGAACTGGGCTGATATTTAAATAGGTTTGTCAGGCTTAGCTTCATTTAAAAAGTGACATTTGGAAAAACAAAGAATAAAACAAAACAATAAACAAAAATTTTAAAAAGTGACATCTGAGCAAGGATTGAGAGCGCTGAGGGGGTTACGCTGAGCGCGTAAGGGCCAGAAACTGTTCTAGGCAACTGAACACAACAGGCGGCCCCTGTGAGGAGGTAACATTCCCAACTGAGCCCTGGAGGATAAGAAGCAGAGTGAGAAAAAGTGGAAACAAAGGGAAGTCTGGGAAACACACACACACAACTTGAAATCCTATTCATTAGTTACAAAGAGAACCGTAGACTGTCGAAGGGGTATTCAGATCAGCCTCTCCCACCTATCGTAATGTTGCTTGGGGAACACAGAATCCGAATAAAAGGAGTGAGTTGTGTGATCTCAATGTCTGATGGGATGAGCCCTTTGGAAATCACATTCTCAACTCCCGGGCTCTGGAGAGCTCCCCGGATGAAAGCCAGGCCACCCTCTGGGGAGGGGGGGCGGGGGGGGGGCCTCGGTTGCACCTCCCGTTCATTGCATCTTCAGTAACGGCGTGGTGCTCCGGCTGAAGGACACTCTCTTTCATCGCCAGGATACAATCAAGTCTTGAAGGCCTGGTTTCTTCCCACTGACTGCATATCTCCACTCTCACCTTGTGCTGATGGACTTTATAGTGTTTCCTCAGAGGACACTTATTCCCAGGTTCCAGGGGACACTCTGCCTTGCCAGACAGGCTTCGTTTCATCACCAAGCAGAAAGCAAACAGCAACAGTCACTTACCCACCCAGGCTGGCCCGGCTCCTGCAGCCACGTCTCCGAGCTACCCTGCCCTTCCTGGCGGCGCGGCACCGACCCAGAGCCCCAGGACTGTCGTGCGCACGTGTTATTTCGCCTTTCGGACTCTGGGAGGCACCCAACACGTTTTAGTTTTCCCCCTCCGATACTGGGGAGACCTTTCCAACCGTGGAGCTAGCTACTCGCAGGGGCTGGGCGCAAACTGCAGCGCCTCTAGCAGCTGCGCGCGGGTCCGGCCTGGGGCCCCCATCTTCCC
>NW_006291401.1:118141-119415 GCF_000327345.1 Myotis davidii | reverse complement strand
ATACTTCAGAGACACACCGTAGAGATTTAAGCATAGAGAATCTGTAATACTTGGTAAGTGGCATCAACTATAGGACAGGCATTGGTCTTGGCATGTGGGGTTCATTAGTGAACCAAATAAATAAAAGTGAATAGGCTATAGGGAAAAAGAAAAGTAAGGCTTGGAAAGGGAAGACTGTGTAAGTAAGAGGAACTGGGCTGATATTTAAATAGGTTTGTCAGGCTTAGCTTCATTTAAAAAGTGACATTTGGAAAAACAAAGAATAAAACAAAACAACAAAACAATAAACAAAAATTTTAAAAAGTGACATCTGAGCAAGGATTGAGAGCGCTGAGGGAGTTACGCTAGCGCGTAAGGGCCAGAAACTGTTCTAGGCAACTGAACACAACAGGCGGCCCCTGTGAGGAGGTAACATTCCCAACTGAGCCCTGGAGGATAAGAAGCAGAGTGAGAAAAAGTGGAAACAAAGGGAAGTCTGGGAAACACACACACACAACTTGAAGTCCTATTCATTAGTTACAAAGAGAACCGTAGACTGTCGAAGGGGTATTCAGATCAGCCTCTCCCACCTATCGTAATGTTGCTTGGGGAACACAGAATCCGAATAAAAGGAGTGAGTTGTGTGATCTCAATGTCTGATGGGATGAGCCCTTTGGAAATCACATTCTCAACTCCCGGGCTCTGGAGAGCTCCCCGGATGAAAGCCAGGCCACCCTCTCGGGGGGAGGGGGGGGGGCTCGGTTGCACCTCCCGTTCATTCCATCTTCAGTAAGGGCGTGGTGCTCCGACTGAAGGACACTCTCTTTCATCGCCAGGATACAATCAAGTCTTGAAGGCCTGGTTTCTTCCCACTGACTGCATATCTCCACTCTCACCTTGTGCTGATGGACTTTATAGTGTTTCCTCAGAGGACACTTATTCCCAGGTTCCAGGGGACACTCTGCCTTGCCAGACAGGCTTCGTTTCATCACCAAGCAGAAAGCAAACAGCAACAGTCACTTACCCACCCAGGCTGGCCCGGCTCCTGCAGCCACGTCTCCGAGCTACCCTGCCCTTCCTGGCGGCGCGGCACCGACCCAGAGCCCCAGGACTGTCGTGCGCACGTGTTATTTCGCCTTTCGGACTCTGGGAGGCACCCAACACGTTTTAGTTTTCCCCCTCCGATACTGGGGAGACCTTTCCAACCGTGGAGCTAGCTACTCGCAGGGGCTGGGCGCAAACTGCAGCGCCTCTAGCAGCTGCGCGCGGGTCCGGCCTGGGGCCCCCATCTTCCC
>NW_006291401.1:114129-117991 GCF_000327345.1 Myotis davidii | reverse complement strand
GCACGGCGGCCAGACACCCAGGACACCTAGGTCACCCGCCAGGCCCGGTGCCAACAAGTCAGTCCTTTCCCTGCGGGGTCAGGCATTGCACCGGGTCCCTAATGGTCTCGCCACGCCCCAAAGGCAGGTAACTCCGCTTGGGAGGCGAGGAAACGAAAATCAGGTGGGAAAGACATTGCATTTAAAGGAACAAACCCTGTACTATATATATATATATATATGTGTGTATGCATATATATATATATCACATATATTAAATAATATACATATATGTATATATACATATATGTTTGTATATACATTACATATATATGTATATATTGTATATGTACATATACATATACAATAATATACATCTATATACATAATATACATATATAAAAATAATATATATTTTTTTAATATGGAAAATTTACTTATCAGAAACAATAACACTCCAAAAAGTGCTCCCTTGAGGATTCCACTTACAGAAGCCTCCCCGCAAACAAACACCTAAGTGACTAAACTTGTCCCGTTCCCCTTGCAGGAAGTCTGGCGATTTCCCTTCCCAGGTGTGCTGTCCAGTTCACGGCTTGGCTAGGATTTGGGGATCCCAATCTTATGACGTCTTAGTAGCCGTGGTGCTGGATGAGGGTAATTAATGTCTGTCTTTTTTGTCGTCTCAATGACTGGGTGTGCTACTTACTACATTCAACATTCTGCAGGGGCACCGGGCATCACACACAAGGAAAGATCACCCCCAATTCAACATCCGATACAAATATCCAATGTCCTGTTGGACACTGTGGACGTGGAACACCAGTCTGTAAATGCCTGAGTGAAGTCCCCCCTTTTTTTATTCTAAGTGGTTTTGCTAAAGTCACTGGTGACATTCACGTTGTTAGATCCAATGGACTTTTCAGCCCTCCTCTAACTTTTCAGTTGACGCCCTCCATCTTAACGACTCCTGTGGGCAATCCTGACATTTCCCTGCCTTGGTTTTCCACCAACCTCACTGCCCACTCTCGGCCCTCTTCCCCAGCTCGCCCTGCGCTGACCAGCTCCTAAATCAGTGATGACGAACCTTTTGAGCTCGGCGTGTCAGCATTTTGAAAAACCCTAACTTAACTCTGGTGCCGTGTCACATACAGAAATTTTTTGATATTTGCAACCACAGTAAAACAAAGATTTATATTTTTCATATTTATTTTATATATTTAAATGCCATTTAACAAAGAAAAATCAACCAAAAAAATGAGTTTGCGTGTCACCTCTGACACGCGTGCCATAGGTTCGCCATCACTGTCTAAATGTTGGAGTTTTTCACGACTTGATCTCAAACTATACGTTCACCTTAAGCCATACCATTCATGCCTATGGCTCTAAATAGCATCTCTTCGAAACGTTTATGGTTAGCTCCATCCATACATACTTGCCTTGGAAACCGAGATGTCCAAAAAGCGTGCCCCCGAGCACACTCGTTCCCCAGGAACCTCCATGCATTTAGCCTTTTTTGCTAGAAACTCCTTCTTCTTCCTCACTCGCCACTTTCAAACCATCTGTACATCCTGCCAAACTTCACCTGGATTCCATACCCTTCTTACCACTTCAGTCATCACCATCATCTCACTTGGACAACCACGTCCCTGCAAAAGCTACACCTGTCATGTCCTCACAGAAGCCTTTCTAGTTCCATTATGAAAAATCAAGTTTATGTGTTATGTCTCCTCATCTGTCTCTCTGAACATTTTACTTTTTCTTCTTGGCATATCACAAGTTGTACCTTACATATTTACTATCTGATGTTCTATTTCTCCGTAGCCAGACAGGAAGCACTGTAAAGGCCGTAGCTATTTTACTCGCCACTATATCCCCAGCACTGAGTACAGTGCCAGGTTAGGGGAACAAGTGAATGGGTTGTGTATTTGTTCTCTTTCAAACAATTCAGGTTAGGTGAACAAATGATTTATGTATTTTCTCTCTCCCAAAGAATTATGTTTTGTAAATGATAAAAAGCATCATCTTATTGGTTAGGTCCCATTCAACATCTTTTTTTTTTAACTCCTGGTTTAATACTGTTTAATTTATAAAATATTGCTTCCCCTTAAAGAAGCCTTTTCCTTTTGATTTATTTTGAGAATATGAAGGAGATTTCTCAATTGGGCATTAGAGATAGTCATTAAATATTAAAATACAGGAAAATGTTCAAAACATACATAATACAGTTACAACTCATTATATATCCAGATACAAAATGGTTTTAATTTCATCTAGCATTATTTGAGACAATACTGCCGTTTCAAACTACTACATATTTCAAGAAGAATGGCAAAATGATATATATTAAACAATAATTTTAAGGCTATTTTCTTATATTAAATATTGGTGCTATAAAATGGTTGCAATTGTAAGATAAACTACTACACTTTGAAATAACTATGTTGTAGCTCTGAAATGAATTCGATCTGGAGAAAATAGTAACAGTTTAAAAGGATGATTTAAAATGTGAAATGCTTTTCAAAGTATGCAATTTACTGTGGGATTTTTTTTGCATAGTTTACCTAGAGTGAACGTCTATATAACAGAAATGCAAAAATGTAGAAAGATAAAGTCCCCTTAAGCAAAATCCCAAATCTAACATACAAAATCAGTACACAAGAAATAGTGTGACATAATGATGTCAAATTGGGCACCGTTTCATGTTTTTTTATTACTAGTTAAATACTTTATCATTAATATGTTTTAGTGCCATTTAAATACTTTTAGTCAAAACTCTGATTTTGACAAGGATAATACCAGAGAAATCTACTTTGAATTTTGGAAAGCTTTTTCTCCCTAAAGCAACTGTTTTGAGTAAAAAAATGCAGTCTGCGGTGATTTATAAACAGTGGGGGAAAAAAGCAAACATCTTCCTTCATTTTGTTAGGTTTTCCTATTGAGGTTAAGTTCTCAATCAATATGCCCTATTAGTCAAAAGCAAGTTTTGATTTCTGTGGTAATAGGTACAAACAACTTCATTCCACATCTGTCATTTCTATTCCATCACTTTCTTTAACATAAACTACTGAACCCACGGCTTTCTCGGAAAGAGAGCCTGGACCAGTCTCTTTCTCTCTTGTAAGGGTTTCTTGGTTTGGGTCTTCTAATCTTATTTTCTTAGTGTTTTGAAATAACTGAGTCACTGGTTCCAGCTTGCTTTTCTCAGTCCCTTGCATTAAGTGATCATCCACTTTTGCATCCATACACATAGCAGATAACTGAGTAGCAGATTTACTAACAGAAAATCCCATTGGAAGAGCTGAATAAATATAGTAGTGGAAACGTTTCTTCAACTTGATTGCTTCAACTTGATTGCTTGAGAAAAAAAAAAATGGAAACAAGTGAATACTGGGAATTTCAACCAACTTCATGGCACTGTTAGTGTTAATGGAATGTCATGGTGATGGATCCATAAATATAAAGTAAAATACTGCTACATCTCAGTGTTTACTTTTTCTCTGTGGGAGGGATCACGTATTCTATAGATTCTTTAAAAGTGTTTTAAAAAAGAATTGATCAGATTTTATGTTTTAGCACCTTTCAGAAAATAGAACTTCTCTACTTAGCCCTTTCTATCATTCTTGCTGTCAAAAATTTTAATTAATTATTAATGGGTTAAAGTAATAATTACTGAAGTCCAAACACTTTGCTAGTTGTTCTTTAAAAAATAAAGATGGCCAAACAATTATAAACATTTACCAAATAATAACACACCATCAAAATATATGAGGCAAAAACAGAACTGAAGGGAGAGATAGTTCTGCACTAACAGTTGGAAACTTCAATACTCAACTCTTAATAATGGATAGAACAACCAGACAGAATACAAGAAAATATGAAAACC
>NW_006291401.1:81296-113589 GCF_000327345.1 Myotis davidii | reverse complement strand
AGTAATAATAAAAAATCTCTAAACAAAAAACAAAAGCTTTTTTTTATTCTATTGTAACATTTAAAGAATAAATCATACCAATCTTTTGTTTTCAAAAAGTTAAAGAGGACGGAACATTTTCTAACTCATTCTGAGAGGCCGGCATTACCCTGACACCAAAGCCAGGCAAGCACAGTGCAAGAAAACTACAGACCAACATCCCTTATGCAAAATCCTCCACAAAATACTAACAAACCAAATACAACAGCATATTGAAAGCGTTATATATCATGACCAAGAAACGATTGTTTCATTTGATGCAGAAAAAGCATTTACAAAAGTCAGCACCCTTTCATGATAAAAACACTCAACAAACTAGAAAAAGAAGGAAACTAAATAAAAACCATTTGTGAAAAAGTCATAGTGAATAGTCAATGGAGAAAGTGTTTGCTCTAAAATCAGGAATAAGGCAAGGATGCCCACTTTTGCCACTTCTATGCAACATAATACTGGAAGTTCTAGAAGAAAGAAGTAAAAGGCATACTAATTGGAGAGGATGAAATAAAAATATGTCTTATGTCTTCACAGATAATTGGATCTGATATGTAGAAAACTCTCAAGATTCCACACACAGAAATTGTTAGAACTAATAAATGAATTCAGCAAAGTAGTAGGATACAAAGTTAACAGGCAAAAACCAGTTGCATTTCTATACATTAACAATGAACCTGAAAAGGAAATTAATAAAACAATTTCAGCCCTAGCTGGTTTGGCTCAGTGGATAGAGCATCGGCCTGCAGACTGAAGGGTTCCAGGTTCGATTCTGGCCAAGGGCACATGCCCGGGTTGCGGGCTTGATCCCCAGTGTGGGACATGCAGGAGGCAGCCGATCAATGATTCTCTCATCATTGATGTTTTTATCTCTCTCCCTTCCTTTCTGAAATCAATAAAAAAAATTCCTTTACAGTGGCATAAATACAATAATAAAATATTTAGAAATTAACCAAGGAAGTTAATCCAAAGATTATGACTGTCCAATAAGAATATGAAAAGATGCCCACCAGACAGACTGGATGGAGCACTGCATAGAGTCCTCACAAAGATATTGGTTCTGTAATGGGGCCAAAACAGCAGCCCTAGGTAAAGACTGTTTTGGACCTAACAGCTTAAAAGCAAGCTTCTAAAGCAGCAGTGTCCAATAGAACTGTTTTTAATGGTTATACAATATAGTAGCCAGTAGCTGGGTGTGTACATTTGAAATGTACATAATACAAACGAGGAACTAAAGTTTAACTTTTACTTAATTTTATTAACATAAATTCAAATAGGCATTTGTAGCTAGTGGTCCCTATTTTTGACAGGGCAGCTCTAAAGGATCAAACTGTTTCCAAGTAAACTTAGCATCTCAGAACAAAGCCTAAATATACTTAAACACAAAAACCTCCAGCACCTAACAATGTAAAATCTGCAATGTCTGGTACGCAATAAAAACTTATAAGCTATGGAAACAAGCATAAAATATGAATGATAAATAGAAGAATTAGTTGACAGAAGCATACCTAGGAATGACACAAATGATAGAATTAGTATGCAAGGACCTTGACAGCTATATATATTCCATATATAACCTTGACAGTTAATATATATTCCACATTTCCAAGAAGGTAGAGCAAAGCGTGAGCATGGTGAGGTAAGAAATGGAAGTTACTAAATGAAAATACACTTGATGTGAAAAAAAATCCCACGTGGATGGGATTAACACCACCAAAGGAGAATAGTGAACTTGAATATATATCATAGAAACTATCTAATTAAAAAATAATACACAGAGCACCAAGCAGCTTAACATATGTGCAATTGGAGCCTCCATTTTTTTTTTATTTTTTAGGCAACCAGGGGTCGGAACAAAAAAAAGGCAACATATCAATTTTTCTTAGTAAAGTTTATGAAATGATAGAGAAACTAAGGGAATAGGAAACTCAGACCTTAGCACTTCAGTCAGAAGGAAGAGCGCAGAGGTACTATGAAAGGGTTAATTGGGGCAGGTTGCAGCACTGACCACTCTGGCTTTTCATTGAGGGAAGAACATTTTTACTTTCTTGGGCTGGGAAAGAAATGATTAGTCCTTAATATTTCTTTTAAAGGAAAATCTTCACATCCTGGTTTGACACAAAGTGATCTTTTCTCTACATTATTTCCTTAATTAGGTATAATTATATTTCAGAGGAAATGTACCTCTTGGGACCTCTGACTTCTTCATCTAAAACAGCAGCAACACTCAATTTAATTTTTTAGTATCTTGCTATACTTACAAAGTATACGATATAGCAAAATAAATGCTACAAAATATGAGAAAATGTAACAGCACGCATAATGATGAAAAGAGCCAGAGCAGAGAATGGAAAAACACATGGCACTTATATTTAAATGTACTTCTATGAAGAAATTTGTTTTAACATAAAATTTGTTTATGCTCTGCAATAATTTATATTGGACTGAAATGAGTACTTACCCGGCAAAAAAAAAAACCAAACCAGGAACTGCTAGTCTCTTCAAATGTGAGGTTACTTTTGAAATACACAGGCGAATACTAAACCAAGATAATCAGAGCACAGCTTTAAAAACCTAGTTATCTATTCCATCTGTGGAAAAGACAGGGAGATAAAGCCACCATTAAAGTTCAGAAACCTGCGGGTTATTTGAGAAAGGTGGGACATATTAAACATCAAGGAACATAAAGACTTGTTTTTTTTTTTCAAGCTGGGCTCCCGATTCAACCCTGCCTGGACCGTGCCAGGCTGACCGGGGCCGCGGGTCTGCAGGGCTCCCCAGGCTGCAGGCCAGCGGTGCTCACCCAACAGGCCGGCCCTTTCCCTGGTGCCGCTGCAGGACCGGACCTGGGAGAGGACCCGACCTGGGAGGCTCCCCGAAACCATCCACTGTGGCAGGAGCGCGCTAACCTCCCGGCGCCCAAGAGCAGCTCTGGGGAGTAACGAGTTCACGGAACGTGGGTCCCCAACGGTGCTTGATCTCCGGGAAAAGCGGCTCAGAGCCTTCGCATCAAAGAAGCAGGTGTTCCAGAGCTTTGGGAAGGTGGCGGAAGGACGCTCAGGCCTGCGCATGCGCGTCCCTTCCAGCGCGGTGGCCGCAGCAGGTACAGTATTAACTCTGAGTGCCAACCAATATCCTAGGAACTATGCTAAAATTGCCAAGGCATTTTTGCTGATCTTACAGCAGTTTAACAACAAAAAAAATATGAATCGCAAGTAAATGAAGTTACATATTCAATTTTAGAGCTGCAAACATTCGGCATCATGAGTAATCTGCACTTAGGTGCCATCTGTCAATAAAGAGCGAACTACTAGCTTCTAATAGTGACACTGCAGGAGGAGCGATAGCGCTCCCGGCACTTTTGGCGAAAGACAGGAGGAGCGCGATCGCGCGCCCCGGCACTCTAGGGGTTAAGAACTAAGTGGTGGGAAAGGGGTGGCGGCTAGTTACTAGGAGACGGGACGCTGGGTCGGGGGGAGGGGCGTGGTGGAGGGAGACATAGAGGCTCCTCCGGGGCGTGAGCCTGAGCGGCCTGGCTGGACCGGGGAAGGCGTTGCCTAGGGACCTGTGAGGACTGGAAAGTGGGTCCACGCGGGGCTAGGTGCGTGGGTGCGCGCGCAGGCCTCGCAGTCCCACGAGAGGGCGGGCGGAGGAAATGTCATTCTTAACAGATAGTTATTATCTTTATAACAAGCCTCCAAATATCTATAGATAATTTATTAGAAATTATACAATTTAGCAAGGTGTTTGAATATAGCGACAGCATAGATGTGGGAAGGGCGGGAGAGGGGCGGAGGATGGAGGTGGGTGGCATCTGGGTCCCAGGCGGAGGTGGAGCTCCGAGGAGGGTGGCTGGCTGAGCACCGCGAGGGTGCGTTTGGAGCTCCAGGTAGCAGCCGGGTGATGCGCCCGGTCGGTCGGCGTCCAGCAGCTTCTGAGCGGAAGGCCCCCGAGAGGGCAGCTGCCAGAGAGAGTGTGTGTGTGGCGGGGGTCGGGAGCTGAGGGTGACCCCGAGGCAGGTAGTCACTGCTGCAGCGGCGGTGGGGGCGGTTGCAGGCGGAGTTGGGGTCCGGGGCAGCCCTCCGGAAGCAAACTGCTCCTGTTGCCCTTTCGTAGGGGTTTAGGCTTGAGCCCGGCTGCTATGGTGACCGCTACGCTTCTTGCAGAAGCTCTCGGCTTGGATGTCGGGGTGGAGGGTGATAGACCGGGAACTGTGCGGTTTAGAAACATTCGGGAGTGGAGCTGAGGAATTTGCAAGTCAGATCTGTGAGTTCAGCCTGGCTTATCCTGACTCCCACAAGACCTTGGGAGTTAGAGCCGAGATTACAAAGGCATTTGCATGAAAATCTCATAATTTCAGTAGAAATTGTACACAGGAAAGGCAGGGTAAGCTGGCTTTTGTTGAAAAAATAGTTGAGACAAATGGACTAATGGAGGCGATCAAGGACCTGATACCTAAATACGTATAGGAACACCTTTTTCTCCTCCTCCTCCTTCTCCTCCTCCATCGCAGCTTCAGGAAAAGTTTTCAAAGATGACGGCGTCCAGGAGTTTTCCTTGTTCCATGCATGCCGTTATATCTCAGATTATTCGGTGTTTTAAATGTCCTCTACTGGCATTTCAACTACTGTGTGTGTGTGTGTGTGTGTGTGTGTGTGTGTGTGTGAAATTCCTGTAAGGAAATAAATAAAATAACATGCGGTTTTTAAGTAGAAGAAAATAGGTCAGTTATAATATATTATATAAAAGTGTCACACCATTCAAATCTGCCTCCAGGACAAAACTGATTTTTGTTTGCATTTTAATGAATGAACGAAATCAGTCTTAATTAGTGGGAGATAATTCAAAAGGCACATTAATGAAATATTTAATAAACTTTGCTGACCTTATTTAATGGCAGCTTCCCAGGTATATCTTATTTTATTTATGAAAAAAATCACCGCTTTAGTCCAGCTTATAATCAGTTGTAGAGATTTTCTGGACTCTCTTTTTATAGTTGCTTAGTACAGTTTTAGGTAACTTGCTTTTAAAGTACTCCAGATACAGAAGCAGTTAGAGCAGGTGTCACTTACTCCCTTTTCTCATCACACGCCCTTCTCCCCAGAGGTAGGCACTCTGACAGGCACTTCTTGATTTTCCTTATAGTTCTCCCCTCTTTGTATGTGAATATACACATTCTAGTTTGGCTTGCTTTTGAACTTTATATAAATGGAATTTTAGTAAGTATTTATTTGCATTGTGTTCCTTTATTCGACATTAAAAACAAAATTTATTAGGGAGCCATTGGTCAACATGAACATATAGGTTTCAGGCGTGGGTTTCTGTTACAAGATCTGTATATTGCACCATGTGCCCACTGTTAGAGTGGCTGAATTCTCCTGTCACCTGATATTAAGATCCCCCCCCTCACCCCCTTTCCAATGGGCAACTACCACACTGCTGTTTGTGTTCATGATTTTCAGTTTTATATCTTACATATGAATGAAATAATATGCTTCCTAGCTTTTTCTGACTGACTCATTTCACTTTGCATAATGTTCTCAGGGTCCAACCATGTTGTTGCAAATAGCACTATTTCTTCCTTTCTTATGGCTGAGTAGTATTCTATTGTATATATGTACCACATCTTCTTTATCCAGTCCTCCATTGCGGGGAGGGTACTCTTGCCAAGCCAGGCATCATGGGGCAGAAGAATGCCTAGCACCCACCACCCAAAGTCAGATCTTCTCCTGTCGGCGTATACTGGGACCTCCTTCTCCCTCCAGCGCCTTCCCTCCAGCAACCACCACACTGCTGTTCATGTTCACAAGTGTCCATTTTATATCCCACATATGAGTGAAGTCAGCTTTTTCTGACTTATTCATTTAGCATAATGTTCTCAAGGTCCATTTATGTTGTTGCAGCGCTCTATTCACTGAGCCAAACCGGTTTGGCAAGAATTATACATTTATTGTTAACATCTGCTAGCAGAAGAGCTGAGACCAAAATGGCATCAGTGGGGTAGGGTAGGGGGAGCAGGAATATTTATGTCTCTTGTAAAGGTCAGTCAGAGTAACCGGTCAGACCAGGTGCAGGTCAGGGTCAGGGGTAGGCAGGTAATTCACTGGAAATTGGGTGGGGTGGTTTACTGAAAACTGAAGGCTGTTAATCATGAAGCCTATAATGAGAATTGTTTCTCTTGCCAAGCCAGGCATCATGGGGCAGAAGAATGCCTAGCACCCACCACCCAAAGTCAGATCTTCTCCTGTCGGCGTATACTGGGACCTCCTTCTCCCTCCAGCGCCTTCCCTCCAGCAACCACCACACTGCTGTTCATGTTCACAAGTGTCCATTTTATATCCCACATATGAGTGAAGTCAGCTTTTTCTGACTTATTCATTTAGCATAATGTTCTCAAGGTCCATTTATGTTGTTGCAGCTGGTGCTACTTCATCCTTTCTTATGGCTGAGTAGCATTCCATTGTGTATATGCACCACATCTTTCTCCATTCCTCTATCGCAGACACTTTGGTTGTTTCCATGTCTTGGCTACAGTGAATAATACTGCAATGAACTTAAGGGTGCATATATCTTTGCGCATACATGATTTTGAGGTTTTCAGGTATATACCCAGGAGAGGAATTGCTGGGTCATATGGTAGCTCTATTCTCAATTTTTTGAGGAATCCCCAGACTGTTTTCGGTAGTGGTTGTACCAGTGTACATTCCCACCAGCAGTGAATGAGGGTTCCCTTTTCTCCACAACCTCTCCAGCACTTGTGAGTGCTTGTCTTATTGATAATGGCTAATCTAGCAGGTGTGAGGTGGTATCCATTGTAGTTTTGATTTGCATTTCCCTAATTGTCACTGAGGTTGAACATCTGTTTTTATATCTACTAGAGGCCCGGTGCACAGATTCGTGCACCAGTGAAGTTCTTTGGCCTGGCCTGTGGGGATCAGGCCAAAATGAGGTCTCCAGCATCCCTTGAGGGGTTCTGGATGGCAAGAGGGTGCAGGCCAGGCCGAGGGACCCCACTGGTGCACGATTGGGGCTGGGGAGGGACTATGGGAGTTTGGCCCCCCGGGGAGGGACCGCAGGAGGGCTCCAGGGCGTGTCTGGCCCATCTCGCCCAGTCCCAATCGGCCGGACCCCAGCAGCAAGCTAACCTACCGGTCAGAGCATCTGTCCCCTGGTGGTCAGTGCACGTCATAGTGACTGGTTGAACAGTTGAATGAACGGTCGGACACATAGCGTATTAGGCTTTTATTATATTGGATTGGCTTTTCATATGTCTTCTTGGGAGAGGTGTATATTTTTAGCTCCTCCTCCCATTTTTTGATTGGGGTGTTTGTTTGGTATTGAGTTTTATTAGTTCTTTATATATTTTGGAAATTAAACCTTTGTCAGAGCTACTATTTGCAAATATCATCTCCATCTGGTGGGGCTGCCTCTTTGTTTTGTTGTCAGTTTCTTTGGCTGTACAGAAGATTTTTAGTTTAATATAGTCCCATTCATTTATTTTTACCTTTACTTCCCTTGCTTTTGGGGTCAAGTTCATAAAATGTTCTCTATGACCAAGGTCCACAGGTTTGGTATTTATATTTTCTTCTCTGTAACTTATTATTTGGGTCTTATATTTAGGCCTTTGATGCATTTTGAATTAATTTTTGTACATGGAGACAAACTGTAATCTAGTTTCATTCGTTTGCATATGGCCTTCCAGTTTTCCTAGCACCACTTACTTATTTTTAATTTTTAAAAAATATTTTTATTGATTTCACAGAAAAATGGAGAGGGAGAGAGAGAAAATATCAGTGATGAGAGAGAATCAACCATTGGCTGCCTCCTGCATGCCCCACACTTCAACGCAGACATATGCCCCGACCTGGAATCAAACTGCAACCTCCTGGTTCATAGGTCAATGTTCAGCCATTGAGCTACATAAGCTGGGCGCCAGCACCATTTACTGAAGCAACTATTTTTACTCCATTGTGTGTCTGGCTAAATGAATATTGTATCTTATCAGATGCTTTTTCTGCATCTATTGATAAGATCATATGTTTTATATCCTTCCTTTTGTTAATGTGGTATATTACACTGATTAATCTGCACATGTTGAACCACTCTTGTGCCCCTGGAATGAAACCCACTTCTCCATAAATATTGTGTCAATTTACGCTGCCACCAGTGATATATAAGAATGCTAAGTACATCCAACTATTTTATCTTTGCCAATGTGATGGTTAAAAAATAGTATTCAGTGTTGTTTTAATTTGTATTCTTCTAAATGGTGAGATTGAATATTTTTAAATCTATTTAAAATCCATATATATGAAATATACATATTTTGCTGATTTTTCTACTAGGGTGTTTCTTTTCCTTTTTTATTTATAGGAATTATTTATATATTAGGGAAGTCAGCCCTTTGTGATATGGGTAGCAAACATTTTTGTTCATATCCCAAAGCAACAATAAATAGGTGGTGAACGGTGACCACATTGGAAAACACAGGCCTAGCGGTAGACTACTTAATTTGCTGCTGACCCAGTGTTTCCATAGTAGAGTGATTAACAAGAGGATGGGATCGGGCATGTATTTTTTTAAAGGCATGTTTAATATAGTTTTACATTTGAAAAACACAAAAAAAGTTTTATAACAAAATTTTAAGAAAGTAAAGCTTGCTGAAATCTGCTTTGCTGGTGTGACAAAGTTAAAAACAATTGAAAATGTATCTAAAAATGTTAATTTTCAAGACGTGAGAAATCACAAAGCTGTTTTTTATTATCATTATTATTTTTACATTAAAATATATTTTATTTATTTTAATCGCTATTGTTGAAAGTAATTCATGTTCCCCTTTCCTCCCTCTTCTAGACTGCCCTTGTCCCTCGCCCCAGGCCTTCCTTAACTGAATGCCTCAGTATTATGCCCATTCTTTCCACTAGGTTACCAACAAAGAACATGATTTTGGTCTAGGGACTCCAGTTTCTGAAACTGTAAAACACCAGAACACTCTCCACTTGAACAAGAAGTCAGAAATCAAGATACATTCATCTCTACACTGAAATTACAGGTTACATTTAATTTATATATGTATTTCTCAGAATTAATTTGGACTCGGGTGTATTTTAAATTAAGGAGATGGAGAATAAATGTTAATTCAGTGCTGGTTTTATGTTTTTTTTTATGGGTCTAAAATGATTTCATTTTTATCTTAACCATTTTGATACACAAATTAGAGTCAGTGAGTGCAAACTATGTGCCCAGTGTTATATTAAGTGCTTTCAACTACATAACCTTACTTCATCCCAGCCTTGTGAAACAGTGATGCTACTTCTATTTTTACAGACATGGAAGCTGAAGTTCCAAGAGGTTAAAGAATTATGATACTGGACTAATGAGTGATAGAGCTAGGATTCCTCTGAACTCCCCAGTCAGCTAGGATTTGAACCCAGTTCTCTGAACTGCAAGTTCGGTATTGCTTCTACTTTCCTGGTGCCTGGATCTGTGGTGTAGCTCTTAATACATGCCATTTAAGGAAACGGCCTCTTCTAGGAAGAAAGAGTAGACTTACTTTTCCCTATTTTCCCTACTAAGTACAGCTAAAAAAACCCTGAACATTATGCATAAAACAAACATAGGACAGTGAGAGATGAGAAGAAGGAAGTCGAGTTAGGGACCTCAACACACAGTGAATGACACATTCGTGAGTTCCTGGATTTTTCTGTTTGCTCCATATACTCCAGACAGAGTGCTGGAGAAACGGCACTGAAAACAGTAGGTGCAGACAAAGAAGGATATCAGAAAAGCTGTCTTTTTCTTTAGCCAAAGGACTCGGAGAGGGACAGCCTAGCAAGGCTGACTGCTTTTAGACCATAACTGCCTGCCCTAAGCAACACAATGGAAAAAGCGATTCCTGCCAGCAAGGGCTAAGAGCCCAGACTTCTACCCTTGCCAGGCTGCAGTAAGGAGCTCCAGCTGCACCTCATAGTCCTCCCCAAGCCCTGCCAACTTCTCCATCCCGACAAGGTGGTATCAAAGAAGAAGGCTGAGTTGAGAACTAAAACTTTTGTGCCCATAAGGCAGTAAGGGCAGTTCCTAACTCTCTGCTGCCAGTGGAAACGACATGGGGAGCCTGCACATCAACCCCCAACTGGCAGTACGAGGTGGCCCCTATCCTCCTTGCTGGAGTGGAGTCAGAGGAGACATAATGCAGAGTTAGGGCTTTTACCATGACCCAATAGGAGCAAGCTCACCCACCCACAGCGGCTGTGGAGTTCTCGTCAGAGCAGTAACGAGGCATCCCTGTTCTTCCTGCTGTTGTGGTATCAGCAGAGGCCAAGTGAGGAGCCTGACCTTCCATCCCTGCCTCGCAGCCTCAAGGGGCCTCACCTTTCCCAGGTGTCCCTGAAAGCCTCGGGTAGAAATTGGACTGCCATCCCACTCAGCAGGACTGAGGCAGTGTCCCTCTTTTTTAGCTGAGCAGTGTCCCAGGAAGCTTACTAAAACACAAGAGCCAGATGGAAAGTGTGGAAACAACAGTTATTCTTCAGTAAGTGAATGGCTAAACTGTGGTACATCCATGCAATGGAGCTATACAAATAAATGAGTTGCCGAAACCAGTTTGGCTCAGTGGATAGAGCATCGGCCTGTGGACTGAAGGGTCCCAGGTGTGTGTGTGTGTGTGTGTGTGTGTCTGAGGCACGCCCCAAATTGCTTGCTGTAGCATTTATAAGATGGCCGATTTAAAAGCCTTGTCAGATAAGTGTAATACCTAATTCATCTCTCTGTTGGCATATCTTGATTGTCTTTTCTCATTGAAATTGAGATCTTCCAGATTCTTGGGATGAGGAATGATTTTATTTACAGTGGGGCCTTGACTTACGAGTGTTCCGACTAACGAGTTTTTCAAGATACGAGCTGTCTCTTGGCTGATTTTTTGCTTTGAGTTGTGAGCTAAAATTCGGGTTACGAGCCAGCTTCAGATACCCGACCGCTAGTTGGTGCAGGGAAGGTCACAGTGAACGCCCCATCAGCCCAGCATCACGTGTCTCACTCGTTCACTTTTTGATTTGACATACGAGTAATTTGAGTTACGAGCTCCGTCACGGAACGAATTAAACTCGTAAGTCAAGGCCCCGCTGTAAATTGAAACCTGCTAGCTTCAGGCTCTGGCTCTTGTCCTAAGGGACCCTGGAGACAGCCCTTTCCAGCGGACACTCCTCCAGATTCTTGGGATGAGGAATGATTTTATTTAAATTGAAACCTGCTAGCTTAAGGTTCTGGCTCTTGTCCTAAGGGACCCTGGAAACAGCCCTTTCCAGTGGACACTCATGTCTGACCGCGTGCTGTTCCCAATCTATACGGTGCTTTTGGGAAGCCCAGGCCACAGTGACCAGGGTGCATATTGGCCAAGTCATGCCCATCATCACCATGCTGCAGAATAAGGAGCATGTGAACGAGGCGGCCCTCCACAGGGCCAAGGTAAAGTCCACATCTCCAAGTGCGGCTTTACTAAATTTACTGTGGATAAATTTGAACACAATTAGAGGGACTTGCAATTTTAGATGCTTCTAAAAGACCGAGACTTTCAATTAGATGAGGGACTTGCAATTTTAGATGCTTCTTAAAGACCGAGACGTC
This sequence comes from Myotis davidii, assembly GCF_000327345.1. NCBI lineage: Eukaryota > Metazoa > Chordata > Mammalia > Chiroptera > Vespertilionidae > Myotis > Myotis davidii. The sequence goes on along the minus strand of NW_006291401.1, from coordinate 101,937 downwards.
TTTCTTTCATATTTTTACATCTTCCAGAGAGTACTAAAACAGTGCATTGAATATAGCAGGTGCTCAAGAAATGTTTGTTAAATACACAGTGAGAGACAAATCCTATAGAGAAGGATCTTTGTGCCATTACTTTATCTCATAGGTATTTCTTTTATGGCACTTAACGTATTTTATTGGTGTTTTCCCAAGTAAACAATAAATTTTCTGAAGGCAGATACCTAACCGGGCTTTGTAATCTTTGGAATTTAGCATAGTTCCTGACATATAATCATTGTTCAGTGGGTCTAATACATACATTTTTCCCCTTAAAGGTGTTTGAATGTCTTTGTGATAGAAAGGTCTTTTCTTCATTCCTTGATGGTTTGATAGTGGGCTGGAAAGGAAATTTGTGATCTTCCGCATTAGTCACAAATGTTTGATTGATTTGGTATTTAGCTTAGTCAAGTAAGTTATTGATGTGTTCAAAAGGACTTTTGTAAACAGTTAACATATTTAGGTAACAACAGAAATTTAGTTATAAGAAGGCCTAATTGATGATATTAATTATTAAAATGAAATAATCTTAAGACCGTGGTTTCTTTTCTTACAGATATATTTGACAATTTTTCTAATAGCTTGGTTGAAAATTAAAAGTAATTAAGTTCTTTTTTATTTCTTCAGAAGGGAAAATATTCACATGGCATAAAATTTATAAAGCAAAAAAAGATAGATAGTTCAGTCTCCTTGCGAGGGAAGCAAACCTACCTTTCTGGTCCCAGCCACCTGGTTGTTTTTAGAGGGGAAGCTAAGGAAATATTTTAATATGATTATTTTCTTTCTAATGATAACAGATTGAAGATCTCAGACAGACAAATCATGTTTTGGAAGAAATGTTAGCAAACTCTTGGATAGTGAGGAGGTGGTAAGCAGTCAATAGACAATTTAACGAGCCACAGTGAGCATCTTTGTAAAGAATTGATTAGACTTGACCAACTAGCAGAGCAACTAGAAAAAGAGGAAAGTTTTGTGGTGGATACTCTCAACAGGAAGCTGAAGAAGCAAAGGTATTAGATTTACCACTGATAGGTTTAAAACATTGATGTATAATTGACATATAACACATTATATTAGTTTTAGGTGTACAACATAATGATTGTGTGTGTGTGTGTGTGTGTGTGTGTGTGTGTGTGTGTGTGTGTGTGTATATATATATATATATATATATATTTATTAGAGGCCTGTTGCATGAAGATATTCATGCAGTAGGCCTTCCTGCTGGCACCAGTTCTCCTCTGGCACCCAGGACCCAGACCTTCACTCTGGCTGGGCTCCTGCCAGAGCCCCCCTCCCCAGCCATCAGGCCTCACAGCTCTGCTGATCCCGGGGCCGTGAGGCCTTGCTGCTCAGCCGGCTTTGGGGCTGTTTTGCTTTGCTCCACCACTTGGAGCCTACGTATGCAAATTAACCACCATCTTTGTTGGCAGTTAATTTGCATATCGCCCTGATTGGCCAATGGGAAGCATAGCAAAGGTACGGTCAATTACCCTTTTTGTCTTTTATTAGATTAGATAGGATGTATTCCTGTTCCCAAGCCATTATTTCAAGTATATAATTGAAATGACCACAGTCATTCTAGTTAACATCTGACTACTGATGATTTTAATTCTACTTTACATCATGTAATTATTAAATGCAATGGAAAAAGTGACATTCTCATATCATTTGAAAGTTTTTTAGGTTTGATATTATATTAAATGTCTGTTCTGGGATTAAATTATATTGTGCTGTACATTTTATTTTTAAAAATTTTTGCTAAGATAATTTCCTAAGTAAGATGTAGTAATGATAAAAACTTTAATAATAAGAATATTCTGTATACAGGACATTTCTCTTCCTCCCTAATCCTTCTCTCCGCACAGATGGCTACCAATATGATACATATATTCCTATTCTTTTTTTCTTTTCTTTTTTTGTGTTCACACCCAAAATATATTTTAGACTTTAGAAAAAGATTTTTAAATCAAAGTTGTATATTTCTAGGTAGTCATGTTGCCAATCTTTTAATTGTTTTGTTCTTTTGAGGTTCTCTTCCTGTTTTTAAAATTTGAATAAACTTTATTTTTTAGAGCAGTTTTAAATTCATAGCAAAACAAAGCAGAAGGTACAGAGATTTCCCATATACTCCCTGCTCCCATACATGCATAGCCTCTCCCATCATCAACATCCCCCACCAGAGCGGTACATTTGTTACATCGATGAGCCTGCGTTGACACGTCATTATTACCCAGCACCCACAGTTTACATTAAGGTTCACTCTCGGTGTTGTCCTTTCTGTGGTTTTGGACAAATGTAAAATAACATTTATTTATCCACCATTATACTATCAAACAGAGTAGTTTCACAGCCCTAAAAATCCTCTGTACTTCACCTCATTTTGATTCTTGTTTAGGAAGGCTTTCTCACTTCAAGAACTACAAGACTATTTTCTAGTTTTCTTTTAATAATTTTTAAAAAGTGTTAATCCTCTGGGATTTCTTTTTGTTCTACTATGAATTAGGGTTAACTAGTCTTTTCTGTAGTCACTGACTTGAAGTGCCATTTTAGCAGCTACTGAGTTCACATATGTGTGTGGCTAAAAATTCTGTAGTTTGGTTTCATTGATTCATGAGCCACTACTACCTTATTTTAATTACTGTAGCCCTGTGACATTTTGATCACATTTCATTTCTTGATTGAGTTTCTATTAGTACTCCACCGTGAAATTTAGAAACTGAGGATTTCAACACTATTTTAAAGTGGAGACAGTTTCGTTTCTCATTGCTGATGGTTTATAAGGAAGACACAGAGTGGATTTGAAAGCCAAAAAGCAACCTATTGAATTTTTAACATGCTTATTTGACTTGATTTCATTAGGCACCAAATTAGTAAATGTGTCTGTAATAAGGTAGTTTTCCCCCAAAGCTAATTGTCATTACATGTTATTTCTTAAACATCCTTTTAATGTACTACTGGCAATATGATAAATACTCCTGTCGGGAAAGTCTGAATAATGGTATATTTACATATGTGAAGTTACCACTTTAATGTAAGGACACAGTCTTTTTTAACAATGCTGCCTTGAGGAGGTTCTTAGAACTACTTGAGAAAGTAGGTAAGAATGGTATGCTTTTAACTTGTGAATTTTCTTTATCTTGTCATGGATGCTACTAAAGTATTTGAAGGACGTTGAAAAACAGCTTGAGGGATGCAAGATGGCTGCAGCTTAGCTGGAGACTGCGTGCACCTGCTCCCAGCGCAGTGCAGAGCAATCAACTTGAAAAACTTGAAGTGTAGCTGATCTGAAATATTGTATCTCAGGAGCACTGAAGAAGCCACAGGAGACTGGTAAGAGGAGCACAGACAGGGAAAGGGCGAGCCCCTCTTGAGCAGCTGTGGCAGCTGAGGCCAGAGGGACATTGCAGCTGGAAAGCTCCCTCTGCCTGGGAGTGTGGGGTCTCAACCCCACTCAGGGCTCCCCAACTCAGAGTGAGAGACAGGAAGAAGAGCCCGTGAAGCGCTGGGCAAAGGGGGTCAGAGGGATTCTGTCTGCCTGGGAGACGTGGACCTCACCTTTTAAGTGAGGAAGTGCTCCTGTTGTTAGCAGCCCCAGCCAGAGAAGTTGGCTCCAGACTCCAACTGCTGCACAACCATGTTTGGGTCCAGCGAAGAAGTCCATGGGCTGCACCCAGCAGTAATGTTTAGAGACCCTCTATTTCCTGGAAAGGCATTGGGCAGAGCCCTAGTCAGTGACTGAACTGGGTGGGTTGGGGAAAAATGGAACAGTCTCTCCCACCTTGAGTCCAAGGTCAGAGCACCTCCCCCCACCTGTGGAGCCAGCATTCTTGCCCCGTCCTGCTGGGGACAGGAGCAGTGCAGGTCTGGGATTTTCAGCCTGCACTGTAGGGTTTGGAGCCCAAGCAGAACTGGGAATTTGGGCCCCGCTTCACTGAGAGCAGCCACATAGAAATCAGAGTTGCATGCAGAGCTGATTTTCTGCTTGTTTAGTGGCTCAGGGTCATTGCTGCTGTGCAGAGCTGGGATTTTTGGACTGTCTACTGGGGAGGCTTCTGTCAGGGAGACAGGTGGAACTAGAGTTGGAGACTGTGGCTGAGACAGGAGTTTGGCTTTGAAGCAGGGACTGATTTCCCTTCACTGAGTGCCTGGCTGTGTAATCCCCAAGCAGGGGGGATACTAGCCTGAGTTAGGCTCACCTGGGTTAATCCTACAGACCTTTTTCGGAAAGCTCTGCAGGAAGACCAAGCAACCTCAGGGGAGAGGCAGAATAACTAACAGGTGGAGGGGACCTCAGGGAACCCCTGTCTGACCACAGATCTGCCCTGACCTCTAAGCTTGAAGAAGCCAACCCATTACACAGGTTGAGCCCCCGCACTGACCTCCATCCCAGTTCTAGTAGACACAGACACAAACAGAAAACAGGTAGCTATAGACAGGTAGCCCAAGGCCAGTGGCCTTTATCTGAAACCCACCCAAGAGGACCCAGAATCAACACAACTAGTGATGGGCTTCAGACCACACCAGAGCTGACCCAACTAGACACACAAATGGCACACACAACGAGGTATCTCAGGCTCCAGACCCTCGGGGAACAACCTCACCTGAGGGGGAGGAAAGGGGGAGGGCAGTGCCTGCACAGTGTCTCCTACATGGTGATCAGGTTTACCTCTATAGACAACCAGCTTGAAGGGTTAATGATTTGTGTGGCTGAGCCTAACAAGACATGTCAAGACTGCACCTGCACAGCAGTTTACATGCCATGGTTGGGTTGAGACTCATAGCCAGCCTGACATTTGATCCCACCCACAAACAGGCCAACAGCAACCAAGACCCAATTACGACAAGAGGGCCCAAATAACCTACACAGAAGACATTCCCTAGAGCAGCCAACTCAGGAGTTCAAGGAGACTGCACCACTGAGCCCTGGCTGGTATGGTTCAGTTGATTAGGTGTCATCCCATGCACTGAAAGGTTGCCAATTCGATTCCTAATCAGGGCACAGTCCTGGGTTGTGTGCTTGATCCCTGCTAGGTGGATCAAAACATCTCACGTCGATGTTTTCTCCCTCTCCCTTTATCTTTCTCTAAAGTTAATTACCTTCTTTTTCCCCCCTTTATTGAATAAGATATTACAATGTGTCCTTATCCCCCCAATGTCCCCCCATCCCCCCCAATCCTGCCCTCACCCCCTGTTGTCCACATCCATCACTTATGCTTATATGCATGCATACAAGTCCTTAATTACCTTCTTTTTTTTTAAAAAAGCAGGAGGATAGTTGAAGGGAACTTTGGGACAGTATGAAATATAACATCCACATCATAGGGGTACCAAAAGGAGAAAAAAGGAAGCAAGTGAAAGAGAACCTGTTTGAAGAAATGACAGAAAACTTCCCTAGTCTGATTCAGGAAAATATCATGTACGTTCAGGAAGCACAGAGAGCCCCAATCAAGATGAACCCAAACAGACCACAGGAAAACCATCACAATTAAAATGGCCAAGGTTAAAGACAAAGAGGAAATCTTAAAGGCAGCAAGAGAGAAATAGTCATTCACCTATAAGGGAGTTCCCATAAAGCTCTTAGCTGATTTCTCAACAGAAACACTTTAGGCCAGAAGGGATTGACATAAAGTATTCAAAGTAATGAAAAGCAAGTACCTGCAATCAAGACTGCTCTATCCAGCATGACTGTAATTTGAAATCAAAGATGAAATAAAGTGCTCCCCCCTCCAAAGTGCACGCACACACACACAACTACTACTACCACCCCTTTTCCTCCCCTAGGTAAACATAAAGAGGTAGTGTATCTTTTCTTTTGTAAAATATTCACTGTCTGCATGCTTTTATTTTTAAGTGGCTTACTCTTTTGATGCTCTCTTTCCAGTTAAATCAGCTCAAATATTTAAAATCCAAGTATTTTTTTTTGGCTCGATTTTCAGATTGAGTTCACTTGCCAACAAAATAATATGATAGTATTGGAGGATACAATAGGAAGACTTAGATCTGTAAGTACATTTTTCTTAAATAGATGTTAAGGAATAATTTTTATTTTGTTAGTATAGTAAAACTACAAAAAATTGTACATATGTTTTGACTCTCATGAATTTTGTGAGCAATAAAAAATGTTTGTGTTCTACAGTCAGCCCTCTCTGCCGGGTGCACAAGGGTACTCCCATCTGTAAGAGCAATGCTGTTCTTGCTTCGTGCCATCATTACTCCTGGAGGTGGAAAGATCTTTCGGTTGTTTTTTTTAATGCCCTTAGCTGTTAATTGATTTAGAATGATAACTGAGTGATTTAATTCTCAAAATATAACATGAGTTTGTCTACACATTAACTTTTTTTAAAAATATATTTTATTGATTTTTTTACAGAGAGGAAGGGAGAGGGATAGAGAGTTAGAAACATCGATGAGAGAGAAACATCGACCAGCTGCCTCCTGCACACTCCCCACTGGGATTGTGCCCGCAACCAAGGTACATGCCCTTGACCGGAATCGAACCCGGGACCTTTCAGTCTGCAGGCCGACGCTCTATCCACTGAGCCCAACTGGTTAGGCTACACATTAACTTTTATTCTTAGTAATAAATTTCTGTAAGTCAAATTTTTAGTTTAATTCTAAGTAATATGTTTCCTTTAACAATGTGAAATGAAAACTGCTGTTTAGACATTTTAACGTTATTATTTAAAATATTTAAAACACCTCTGTAAATATATTTGTCATTTCCTCTCAATACAGCTTTGGTAAAATAAATGTTGTGAAAGAAATGTTTCCAGCATTAATTTATCCATCCCTTGAATACTTAGTGAAAAAAACTTAGTTGCTATACAAGTTATTCTAAGTAAATTAATTTTACTTCTAGGATTTGTAACCATATCTGTGGACATTTCTGGCCTCTCTGAAATTTCTTTACCATTTTTTCTTCAAAATTATTGAATAAATTTTGGGGTATGTTTAAGTTTAATAAAAATATAGAACATTTCGGGAGGGGAGGTAAGAGATCAACCAAAGGACTTGTATGCATGCATATGAGCATAACCAATGGACACAGACAGTAGGGGGATGAGGCCATGTGCTGGGGGGTGGGAGCGGCCAGGGAGAGGTCAATGGGGTAAAAAGGAGACTTATGTAACACTATAAACAATAAAGAATTCAAATTAAAAAATAATGTCAAATGTTATGTCACAATAAAATATATAGAACATTCAGAAATGCTGGAGAAGAAAGATATCTAACTGCTTTTTAAAAATTACGATTTTTAAAAATTATTTTCAAAACTCACCACATTTATTGTTTTTAAGGATTCTTTTCGTGTTCGACTTCATGTAGTAAATGCTGCTGAAGTTTAGCTTGAAATAATGGCCTAATTTTTTCCTTCCTGGCAAGATAATTTTAGAGATTGAAAAAGCACAAAATAATCCTCCTTCCAGACTTGATTCCTTTGTCAAGACCTTAGAAGCAGACAGAAATTACTACAGGAGCGAAGCTCAGAGTCTGAGAGAGATGATCGAGAGCACATCTGAAGGTCCAAGCCGCCCGTCTCCATCTTCTCGGGTAGGTTTTGGAAAGTTATAAATAAATATTTTGGACTTTGTTGCTCAAAGACTGACTTCTATTCTTTGGCTTATCTGGAAGTAATTCAGGTTGATTAGCATGACTTGCTATATCAAAGAGAGGTCTCTTTGATGGACAGTGGATCATTGAAATTGGTTCTCTGTCCCTAGCATTTGTCATGGTTGGGAGGTAATCAGACAAATGTGGAGCAATTTGGGGGGAACTTGTTTAAAAGAGGGGTAATTTGGCCTGGGCCAGCTAGCTCAGTTGGTTTGAGCGTCATCCCTATACACTAGGGTTGTGGGTTAGATCTCCTGTCAGGGCACATATAAGAAGCAACCAATGAATGCATCAAATGGAACAACAGATTGATCTCTCCCTCCCAACCTGCCTCTCTCTCTCTTTCTTTCTTTCTCTTTTCCCTCTCCCTCTCCTTCCATCCCTCTATCACTCCTTCTTTTCTCTCTCTCTAATACCAATCAATCAGTACAAATTTAAAAGAGATGAATTTTAAACTTCATCATTTCCTTACCTTATATAGTCATTAGAGGCCCGGTGCTTGACATTCGTGAAGAGGGGGTGATCCCTCAGTCCGGCCTGTGCCCTCTTGCAGTCTGGGACCTCTCAGGGGATGTCCACCGAGGGGTTCTTAGTGCTGTGTGGAGATGGGAGAGGCTCCGCTGCTGCGCTCACCAGCCATCAGCCGCTGCCTCTGGCTGAGTGGCATCCCCCTGTGGGAGCGCACTCACCACCAGGGGGCAGGTTCTGCATTGAACGTCTGCCGCCTGGTGGTCAGTGCGAGTCATAGCGACTGGTCGTTCCACCCTTAGGTCTATTTGCATATTAGGGTTTTATTTTTAGGATGTTTGCTTAAGTGGAGACTGTGTACTGCCATCAGTAGTACTTTTCTACTCATACTACAGGTCAAAGAAGAATTTCAAATTTCTTATATAATAATTGTAGGGTACAAACTGTGATGTAGAGCTTTGGAAGACAAGAGACCGTGAAGAACTTAAATGCATGCTGGAAAAATATGAGCGTCATTTGGCAGATATTCAGGGTAATATCAAGACTCTTACATCTGAGAGAGACAAGACCTTCTTTCTTTATGAACAGGTAAAGTTGTTTATAAGGAAACAATATATGTAAGTAATAACAGTTAATTGTAGAGATATATAATTCTTTGGGTATGCTTAAGTCTGCCAATCAAATTAATTTACCATTTGGAAATACCTTTGTTTTTAAGATATTTTTAATGAAATGCAATATATTTCTAATACAGTATATGTGCACACAGACATATATATGATTTCCCCATGCCCATAAAAGATTGGGGATTAAAAAATGCTATCATTTTGATATACTATCAGTCACTTTAGAAACTGCCATATAATTTGTTTAATTTCAGAGAGTAAAATCAGTTTTTAGTTTCTCTATTTTTAGCTTAAAATTCCTTTCTTCACTCAGCAGATATTAAACTCCATACATCACCGACATCATCAATTACAGCAAGTTTGTGCAGGTTATGAGCTTGCTACTCTTTAAGGGAATAAAGTGATAAGATGCAGATACTGTGTGTGTTTTTTTTAAGTTTTAGAGTTTGCCTCAGTGGATTTTACTTTAATTTGAAGTCAAGGTTAATAATCTGTTTTTAAATAAGTGACTTTGGATACCATGATTGTATGGCCTATTTGCTTCATATTATATATGAGGAGGTAGGGCTAATAAAGTTAACTGATTTGCCCAAGAACAGCAGGATTCAGAGTCCAAATTTTCTGACTCCTATTTGGGTCTGCTCTTTGCCATTTAGTTAAGCTTGTTGAAGATGAATTGGCCCATGTGGAAATGGATTATTCTAATATAATAAAACCCTAATATGCAAATTGACCTAACGGTGGAATGACCAGTCACTGTGACACACACTGACCACCAGGGGGCAGATGCTCAATGCAGGAGCTGCTCCCTGGTGGTCAGTGCACTCCCACATGGAAAGCACTGCTCAGCCAGAAGCTGGGCGGTGGCGGTAGCCCTAAGGACCCCTTGGGGGATGTCCACCTGCTGGCTTAGAACAGGGGCTGGGCTGAGGGACCCCCCGTCCAGTGCACAAATGTTGTGCACCGGGCCTCTAGTATAAAATAAATGCCCAGTGTATACTATGTCATAGCATGGAATCCTTTTAGTTAAATCACAGTACTGTTCTCTTTCTAATCTTAGTCTTGTTCATTTCTTATTCTTCTCAGAATTTTAATAAGATTTTATTATATTTAAAATGTTAAACATTATATTAGCTATTTAATGGATATTCTCTTCTATAATTAGCTTTCTTATTTGTAGTTTGAGCAGTTTAAAAAGCACTTCTACCACTTCTAAGTGTGTAGGTGATTACTTTGCTTGGATTAGAACTCCCGGGTGTCTTTCTGTGCCATGAAACCTGAGCCAGTGTATGTATGCAGGATTGTAAGACCACTGCTGGGGGGCAGGAAAGTCCCTTAATGAGAAGCCTGTGTGCATTAGTGTAAGGTGTGAGATTATTTTACTGAAACCTCTGCCTTGTAAATCCTATACTTGCATATAGTATAAGTGATTTTCAAATCGTTGCCATATTCCTTTTCTTCAGACAATTTTATATTGAGATTTGAAGTGTAGAATAGTCAATGAAAAGCTGCTGTGATCTATCCCACTGCCTCATTAAGCCATGGAGTACCGTGGAGCACAGTTTAAAACATTCACAGACATTGTTTTCTATGTTGGCAATCTAGTTAGGGAGATAAAGTATATTGCCTTGTATTTATTTTTTGTTATTTTAGTGTAAATAGTCTAGGACCGTGGTTGGCAAACTGCAGCTCGTGAGCCACATGCGGCTGTTTGGCCCCTTGAGTGTGGCTCTTCCTAAGCCTTAGGAGTGCCCTAATTAAGTTAATAACAATGTGCCTACCTATATAGTTTAAGTTTAAAAAATTTGGCTCTCAAAAGAAATTTCAATCGTTGTACTGTTGATACTTGGCTCTGTTGACTAATGAGTTTGCCGACCACTGGTCTAGGAGATATTGTAAAAAGAAAATAAGTGGATATTTTTATTTATGGTGATTAAGGAAATATTTCCTAGACTCAGTAGAGTTTGAGTACTGAGGGATGGATGAATGGGGTTGGATTTGGCTTATGTGCCAGTGTAGTTTACCAGCTTCTGGACTATATAGAGAAGACTGTTCATTGGGCCTTACAAAGGGTTTATACTTTGCTTAATAAGCAATAGGCAGTTTGTATTTTTAAAGTAGAAGAAATATGACCAAAGCCACAGTTTTACAATTTCAACAATTTTGTATTATCTCATACATCTTTATATGTTATCTTTATAACAATCTCTCCTTTAAAAGAGCTGGATGAGGGAGAAAACACGGACTTTTTAGAAGGCTGTTACAGTTGTCCATGGGAGGCATCAGGAACTAAGCTAGAATGCTAACAAGGAAGACTTGACAAAATTTGATTTAAGCAAAAGGGGGGATGAATAGAAATGTTTGAAGTTCTGTTTTGAGTGACTGAAGAATTATGATAATAGAAAAAGAATGAGGAAAGTTATTGATGGAAAAGATGTGTTTGGTTTCAGAAAGGTGGAGGACATTCAGGTAGTAATTGCCATCAGGTAGTAAGAAATGTGGGACTGGAGTGGGGAGAAAAGCAAGAGCCGAACAGGTAAATTTATAAGTCACCTGCTTAGAGGTAAGTTTTGAGCCTTCGGAGTGGGTGAAGTCTCTGAATGAGAGCGAGGGAAGTTTTATTCAATGGATAGAGGGAACTATGAAAGAAGACAGGAAACTAAGGCAGAACTCTGGTATAAGACCAAGGGAGGAAGTAATTTCAAGGATTGTGTTGAAGACAATGTCAAATGTTGCCAAAATATCAAGAACAGGAACTGAGAAAGAACCATTAGATTTGATGAGGTCCTTACTTGTAAGGACCTGCGAAGTGATGGGTGTGGGAGCCAAGTTAGAGTGTGATGAGGAAGTGTGTAGTAAGGAACAAGCCATGGTAGAGACACTTAAACGAGAGAAACAGATAGTCATAGGATGGTAAATGGACACAAGAGGAGTAAGTGACAGTTTTCCAAGATATGAGAGCCCTTTGCATGGTTGAAGGCAGGGGAGAAAGAGCCAGAGGAGGGAGTGCTATTTGAAGTGAGTGGAAATAATCATAGTTGAGTCAGGGATATCTTAGAAGACGCTTCAGGAGATGAAGTCCAGAAATCGGGTGAAGGCTTATGGAAATTGGGAAGTAATTTATCTTCCTCTGGGACTTGGAGACTAGCTGAATAGATAGTAATTACAATTGGGAGGAAGGAAGATAAGGACTTAAGCCACAAGGTAGGAAATATAATCATCTGCAAATGTAGAATAGATTTGAAACCGAGGATGGTGGAACAGTATGTAGAGAATATGTTGGGTTGTCAGTAAGGATTGGTGGGCCTTTCTGTCAAGGTAAAGGTAGCTAGGAATGACTATGGTATGTACACTTATGTAGAGAAAAACTAGAATACTATGATAATATTTTTTAAACCAGTATTCTACCTGAATTGTACTGAATTCATGATTATATCACAAAGTGAATAGAGTATACCATATGTATTTCTTAGTAAATAATTTTCTCTTGCATTGACTGCCTCCAAATTAATTAAAACATTTTTTTGTGTGTGAAGCAAACTTCTATTTGTATACATCCATTTGCATTTTGGGGGCATCTCTGGTATTTACTTGTATGAAGTCAAAATTATGCCATTATCCTACTCCATGCATATTGATAATAGGTTTGGATTTTAACTGACTGGATATAAGATAGCTATATTTATGTTTGTTCTAAAGCTTGTTAAATAGGAGTCTACCTATTTAACTAATAGGCACAAGAAGAAATTGCTCGACTTCGACGAGAAATGATGAAAAGCTGTAAGTCTCCTAAGTCAACAACAGCCGATGCCATCCTCCGCCGAGTGGAGACTGAAAGAGATATAGCCTTCACTGATTTACGAAGGGTGACCACAGAACGAGACAGTCTGAGGGAAAGGCTAAAGGTTTGAAAGAGTTTTATCTATAGGAACGTGTGAAGTTCAGTGCAGTGACATTGAAAGCACTGTGTTTTGTTTATGTTTTTTAACTAGATTGCCCGAGAGACAGCATTTCATGAGAAAGCTCCCTTGGAACAAAGGATGGAGGATCTGGAGTGTACAGTTCCTAATGTAAAGAAAAATCACTTTTGCACTTTGGGCTATAAACTGTCAGTGGCTTTTCCCTTTTCCTTTCTTTTCTATGTTCAGAGAAGTTATTTTATTGTTCTAACTGAGGTTTGTAATCCTAAAATATTGAAGGTGGTATATCTGGTGTAAATTGTCTATTCTTTGTTGTTTATTTTATTTTAAAAATGTGAGCAAAATCTCTTTTATGTTAGATTGCAGAGTGAGTTCTTTTTTAAAAAAATCATTAGGGCTGCCTTCTCAGAGATTTTAGCAATTTTTTCATCTCCCTGTTTCATTCAAGATAACAATGCCAGATGCAAGGAACCTGGATTATTCTACCTAAAGAGTAGCTAGGATAGAAAAAATTATGATGAAATAAAAATTAAAGAGAACAATATATGTAATGAATTTAAATGTGAAGCATCACCTTGTTTTAGTAATCAAAGATTTGAGATACTATGAATATATTTGAGATAGTATGACTATATAAATAATTAAGGGAATTTGATTTTCTGTTACCAAATTTAATTGAATATGTTTATAAATGTATCTGTATTATGTTGTTATAATTGTAACTGAACAAATAAATGGAGGTTTGGCTGCCTGGCTCAATAAAAGCCAAATTTGTGAGACAGGTGCTCATGCAAAAGGAAAGGGCTTTTATTCAGGAGTCACACGACCTGGGAGAATGGCAGACTCCCATCTGAAAGACCAATCTCTCTTCCTGCTCAAGCCCAGGGTTCTGGTAGGGATAGGAAGGGGATGGTTTTTTTTTTTCCTAATTATCTTGGTAACTTTTGGTGTGTTTGGGGCCCATGCATTCATTTTCTAGCTTGTGTTGTACTTGGGTTCTATCCATTCATATTTCTAGCTTTTGGTGCCTGGGATCCTCTCCATTATTATTTCTAGCTTTTGGTGGTTCAGTGTAAGAACCTCTCCCTGCTGCCATCTTGGCCAATGGGGGAGAATCTATGTAACATAATGACTAATAATAATAATAATAATAATAATAATGACAGATGGGGAAAAACAATTTTTTTCATAATTCCATTTTATATCTATAGTTAATGTTGAGCAACAAGTAAGTCATTTCTGCAAATAGATATGTATGCTAAAGTCAAATTGAACCAGATTGAAATGTAGATGGATATACTATTCTTGGTCCTACTCCACAATACTTCGTCCATATAGCCTTCACAGTATTCAAGTCTAATCATTGTATGAATCTTATCGTATACCAGTTTTTACAAAGAGAGGATGTCTCTTTAGGAAGATCATTAAGACACTTTTAGTGATGGCAGTAACCTTGTCATTCTCCTTGTATAGCTTGATGATGAACTTATGGAACAAATGTCAAATATGACTTTGACGAAGAAAACAATAACCACTGTGGGAAAAGAAATGAAATCACTAGCAAGAAAGGCAATAGATACAAAAAGTGAACGTGGCAGACAAAAAGCAGAGAATAATTCTTTGAGGTAAACGAAATTGCCTTTGAACAACTAATAGCTTATTATAAATAACTCTGCTTTTTGTAGTGTATTTTATAATGGTAATTAGTGATTTGTTGACTTGAATTTTGGGGAGGATTATTATGAAACAGTTGTAGAAAACTCAGCATACATTAAATGATTTCCCCAAGATCAATCACAGATTGATAATGCCACACTTACCGAGGACTCAAACTTTTAGTAGTCTCAATCTTCCAATTGGAGAAAACCTCAATGTTTAACAAAAGTAGCTCCTACAAAGCCATCCTGGGTACAAGCATGATTGACTTTGGTATTTGATTGTTAATTTACCTTTATAGCTTAAACTATGTTCTGTGGGCTGAGCAGTGTAAGAAGACATAGAGCACAGGTTTTACAGTAGCTTAGAAAAGGGGTGGTTTAGAATATAATAAAAAGTCATAGAGAAATAGGAACATGTAATGAAACTTATTAAATGAATGTCAAGTACTGTGCTTAGCGCTTCTGACATACTGATATGGTAGCAGGAGAATTTCCAGGCAATAAGTGCAAGTGAATAAGTTTTTGAAGACCTCCATGCTAGTGGTTTTGTTTTACTTTTAGTATCTGTTGATGTGAAAAATAGAATTTCTATAGATTCAGTAAGGTTGAATTTCAGTGCATCTATGAACATTTGAAAAAAAGTAATTCATGTGAGTGTGAAACAAATTACTAAGTTACAGAGAATACTTGGTTTACATGAGTTCCTGGAGTCTTCTCTTTGATCTTTCAAGGGTCTATGGTGCATACATTGGAGTCACTATCAGGATAGAAATTTACTTGTCTTCTTCCCTTCATTTTTTTTTAAATTGCTGCTTAAAAGGATATTGCAATCTTAGGTAAAATTTAAAAGTAATAAAATAAAACAATCTCAACAAAAAACACCTTGGAAAATAGAGAAAAGTGTAAAGAAAATTTAAATCACCCACGATTCCATAACCCAGGGAAGACTTTTATTAATGTAGGTCTGTTTCTAACCAGAGATATTTTTATCTCTATGTATATAAGCTTTCTATGTAATTGACATCATATTGAGTGATATATTTAAGTGATTTCACTTAATTGTATACAATAAGCATTTTCCCATGTCATTAGAGGTTTTTTGAAAGCCTTTTAGTAGTTTATTAAAATATTTTAACAGATAGAGCCGAAACCGGTTTGGCTCAGTGGATGGAGCGTCGGCCTGCGGACTGAGGGGTCCAGAGTTCGATTCCGGTCAAGGGCATGTACCTGGGTTGCGGGCACATCCCCAGTGGGAGATGTGTAGGGGGCAGCTGATCGATGTTTCTCTTTCATTGATGTTTCTGACTTTCTATCTCTCTTCCTTCCTCTCTGTAAAAAATCAGTAAAATATATTTTAAAAAATAAAAATATTTTAACAGATAGATATATAATTGGAGATTTTTTGGTGTACATTTGTTTTTTTGTTTGTTTTTTAAATTAATTTTAAGTATAAACATATTTTTTAAAATATATTTTTATTGATTTCATAGAGGAAGGGAGAGAGAGAGAAACATCAGTGATGAGAGAGAATCATTGATTGGCTGCCTCCTGCACGCCCCCCACTGGGGATCGGGCCTGCAACCTGGGCATGTACCCTTGACCGGAATTGAACCCAGAACCCTTCAGTCCACAGGTTGAGAGAGGGTCTGGTCAGGGAGCACACCCAGGGTGGAGCATGAGTCTAGCTAAGCACTCGGTGAGTGTTCACCGGCTGGAGGCTTGTGAGAATTATGTGAAAATATATGTGAATGTGCTTTTTTGTTTTGTGTTGATATTCCTGACCCGAGGATATTTTTTCCCAGTGATTTTTTAGAGAGAGTGGAAGGGAGGGAGAGAGAAAGAGAGAGAGAAACATCAATGAGAGACACATGGATTGGTTGACTCCTGCAGGTGCCCAGACCTGGGTTGGGGATTAAGTCTACAACTGAGGTACGTGCAGTCACATATAATCAAGAGTTTGTTTCTGTTTATCACTGAGTAATATTCCATTGCGTGGGTAGTAAGACATTTTGGTTGTTTGCAATTTGGGGCTAAAACAAAACTATTATGCATGTTCTTATATGGGTCTTTGTATGGATGTAAGTTTTTATTTCTCTTGGATAAATAAGAGTAGATAGAATAACTAAGCCATATGATGGATATATGTTTAACTTTTAAAGAAACCATAAACTGTTGTATTGTTTTGTTCTAACAGTTTTATAGTTTCAGCTCTTACATTTAGATCTATGACCCCCCCCTTTTTAATGTTTACTAGTATGTAAGGTCTGAGATTAAAAGTAGAGGTTTGTTTTTGTATATGGGTATCCATTGCTTCTTACTTGTTAAGATTATCCATTCACCCTTTAAATTGCCTTGGCATCTTAGTGAAAAATTGACTGACCATATATGTGTGAGTCTATTTCTGAACTCTATTCTGTTTCATTGATCTGTTTTTTTCCATCTTTATGCTGATACCACTCTGTCTTGATAATTGAAGCTTTATAATAAGTCTTGAAGTAAGTCTTGAAGACTTAATTCAAGTCTGTAAGTCTAACTTTATTCCATTTAAAATTGCTTTGACTGTCCTAGGCCCTTTACATTTCCATATAAATTTTAGAATAACCTAAAATTAGAATCATTAGAAAATAAAAGTTAGATATAGAATCATTAGATTAGAATCTAATGATTAGAATCATTCATCTACAAAATGTTTATTGGGATTTTGATTAGAATTATGTTGAACCTATAGATAAATTTTGGAAGAATTGTTGAACATATTGAGCTTTTGATCTATAAACACAGAATATCTCTCCATTTATTTAGGCCTTTAAAAATTTCTCTCAGCAGTGTTTTATAAATATTCAGTGCACAAATATTTCACACCCTTTGTTATATTTACATCTAAGTATTTCATATTTTAATGCTATTATAAATTTAAGTTTCCTATTGCTTTTTGCTAGTATATTGAAGCAAAATTTACTTCTGTATATTGCTCTTGTATTTTTCAATTTTGCTAAACTCATATTATTTAAGACTAAAGGCCTGATGCACAAAATTTGTGCAAGAGTAGGCCTTCCTTCCCCCAGCTGCCAGCACTGGCTTCCCTCTGGCCTCCAGCAGGCACCTGGGACCTGGGCTTCCCTCCTAGCCCTAGCTTCGTCTGGAAGGTCATCTGGAAGGATGTCTGGTCTAATTAGCATATTACATTTTTATTATAGTTTTTTTGTAGATTATACAAAAATTATGTAGATAGTTTTTTATGTAGATTATCATGTTGTCTGTGAATAAAGAGAATTTTACTTTTTCTTTTCCAGTCTAAGTATCCAATCTTGTCTTATTGCAGTGGCTATAATTTCTGGTATAATGTTGAATAGAAAGATGAGAACAGTCATCTTTTTTCAATCTTTCAATATTGTTGTCTTAGCTGTAGGCTCTTTGTAGATGCCTACTGTCAGGTTGAAAATGTTCTCTTCTGTTCTTAATTTGCTGAGATTTCTCATGAAGGGTGGATATTGGATTTTGACAAATGCCTATTCTGAATCTATTGATATGATTTTTTTTACTGTTTATTTTTAGTCAGTTAATATGGTGAATTACATTAATATTCAATTGTAAACCAATTTTGTATATCTAAATGAACTCCCTTGGTCATTATGCATTATAATTTTTATATATTCTTGAATTATATTTGCTAAAAGTAGTTAAAACTTTTTACATGTATGTTTATTATTTCTCACCAAAGCATTATTGTTTTAGCTTTTGTGTTAGGCCTTTATATATAGTGTGATCTTGCGGTCAAGATTCACTTTGTCCTCACATGGCAATCTAGTTGATCCAGTACCAGTTGTTTCCTTTCTCATTGGATTCTTTGACATATTTGTTGAACATTAATTGACATACACACACACATATATATATATTCTGCTATTTGCATCATGTATATTTTTTATTTCAACTACTACATTTCTCATACTTATTTCACACTTATTATATATTTTTTCCCTTGGCTCTTTTTTCACATTGTTAATATCTTTCTCTTGTAATATGTTTACTAGTCTAATTTAATTTTTAATGTATTTATTCTAATATATCTGCTCCTGTTGCATTCTGTAATCTGTGTGTGTTTAAATAATAGCTGGTCTTTCAAATGTCTTATGATTTTGGCCAATGAACTTATTTTTTTCCGTGGAGATAAGATATGTCAAGCGGTGCTTTGGGGTAATCATCGTGTCAGCCACATTAACTTCACAGTATGGGGGACTGAAGTCACTGTCACTTTCTGCTTGTTGCCCCCTTGGGTTAGCAGCATTCGGAGGCACTTCTTAACAACCTTGGCTGCACATTGGAATCAAATGAGGAGCTTTAAAGAAATAGGGATTCGCCTGGCCAGTGTGGCTCAGTTGGTAAGCATTGTACCATGCACCAAGAGGTCACTGGTTTGATTCCAGGTCAGAGCACGTGTGGTTTTATGAAAATGCTAAAAGGAAAATGTTTACTGTTGTTCTTAAAAGTTTTTAGATTTAAATAACTAAGAGATTGATGAAACATAAAAATTTCAGAATTAGTTTTATTATTAAAATATTTACAGACTTTTATATGAAAATACAGAAAAAGAGCTTTCTAATACTCAGCGATACCTTGCAAAGAAAAAATATGAGCTACAGCCTACTCAGGGGAAAATTATGCGCTTGAATGAAAAAATCGGTGAGTTTTTTTTCCCTGATATTACTTTTTCTCTAAGTCTCGTAGAAAAATGTTTTATTCTCTTCGGTTATAACATAGATAAAGTTGGAAGTAGGCCCTTAAATTAAAAGTTTATGAGTCAATCATGGAAATATGTTTTTCATTGATAGTAAACTTTTTACTTAGATTTAGGACCTTAAATACTTAGACATGGCTTCACATGTTTCAACGAGGAGATAACTAAATGAAGCAGCAACAGTTTATAATTTCTGACTTAAAATTCTTAAATATTAAGTGTAGGTAAAAATAAATCAGGATTCAATATTGAATTTATAGTATGGTTACTTTAAAATATGCATAACACTTGTAAATTTACAAGTTTTTGTATGATACTGTGGCTTGTTCATAGTTGTAATGAAACATAACACACATATATATTACTTTTGGTGGAAAGTGTACATATATTTGGCTGTATCTATGATATTACTTGGATTTATAGAGGGAAATATTTTTATAAAGTCTTATATTTATGTTTATTACAATGATCTCTGGAAACATGGTTATAATTTAATATTTTTATAACTATAAAGTGAAATTTTGATTAGGACTATAAAAGAGCCCATTTTAAAACAGAGGGAACATTTAAGAGGATCCAGGATTGAGTAAGAAGAAGTAAAGAAGTAGACCCATGAGTGAGTGTTATTTTGGGAACAAGAGAGCAAAGTGTTTTAAAAAGGAGGGTAGTGTCAATTAACAGATGCTTTCGAGAAGCAAAGTAAGACAAGGTTGAAAAGATGTTGATTGGATTTGGCACGTTGGAGGTTTGGGTAACACCCACAAAGTTTAGATAGAGTGTTGGATGTGGAAGATGGGATAGGTTGAGGAATGACTGGGAAGTGAGGAAGTAGAGAAAGGAGAGAGTAGAGTCTCTTAAAAAAATTGGCTACTAAGAGTGGCAAAAAAATGGGGCGTAGCCTGAGTGGTATGTAAGATTGAGGATTTTTTTTTAAAGCTAGGAAATACTAGAGCTGTTTCAGAGCTTTCATTTATGTATTTATCTTATGCCAGTGGGAATGAACTCAGATATCTGAACACTCAAAACATGTGGTTTGCCTGAAAGATAGTACTGCCCGGAAAAGGGAATTGGTATAGTCTCGGGCACTATATAGATCATCCTCTTGGCATATGATACTGCCTCTCTTAGTGCTGCACCGGATGGCCGTGGACAGGGATTAGCCTAGAGGTCCAATCTAGCAGAGCTTCCCTGGTAGAGCTCTGACCAGTGGTTCTAAGCTTCGGTGTGTGTCAGAATTCCTGGAGAGCTAGTACAGACCACTGAGCCAGGCTCCTGGAGAAGGACATGGACAAGGCTTGTGTATCTTTACCATTTTGCTCAAGTGGTTCTCAAGCTGTGTTGTGCATTAGAATCATGTGGGAGGCGTGCTTGTTAAAACATAACTGCTCTATCAAAACAACAATGTGGTATCTCACACCTGTCAGAATGGCTATCATCAACAAATCAACAAACGACAAGACAAGTGCTGGAGAGGATGCGGAGAAAAGGGAACACTCGTGCACTGCTGGTGGGAATGCAGACTGGTGCACTCACTATGGAAGACAGTATGGAGTTTCCTCAAAAAGTTAAAAATGGAACTCCCATTTG
>NW_006291401.1:68686-80943 GCF_000327345.1 Myotis davidii | reverse complement strand
CGGGCCACGTGCAAATACAAATATTGTATTTGTTCCTGTTTTGTTTTTCTACGTCAAAGTAAGATATGTGCAGTGTGCATAGGAATTTGTTCATAGTTGTTTTTTTAAATTATAGTCTGGCCCTCCAACAGTCTGAGGGTCAATGAACTGGCCCCTTGTTTAAAAAGTTTGAGGATCCCTGCTTTAAGCAATACAAAGAAATTAAAAAAAAACATAATTGCTCTGCCCACTCAGAATTTGTCATTCAGTGGGGCTTGGTTCCCAGATGATGCTGATCCTGATGCTGCTGGTTGAGAAAACACAGCTTGAAAACCACTAAATGATGTACCTATAATGTAAGCCTTCGGCAGTGACATTGGCTTGCCAGTGTTTTCACAAATCGAATAAGACATCCTGAGTGATTTTTTTTTCTAGGACTTTTTAGAAAAAAATCAGAAAAATTTAGAAAATCAGAATATTAGAAGATATTTGATTCTGAAGATAAACTAATTGAATATTTTATTAAGCTCTATTAGTTACCACCTTATATGCAGCAGTGATTCTAGTGTAGAGGGGAGGGGAAGTTAGGAGGGAGTGGTGTTTTAGTATTCCACCCAACTTCACCCTATACTCCCCTCTCCCGCCACACATGTAAATCTACTTTAAGAATTTGAAATATAGAGCTTTCCTTTGCTATTCTTATACAAATGTGCTAATTGTGCTTTTACATATATGAGACATTTAGAATTTCCTGATTCATCTTAGTTTTTAATCACTATCAATAAAAGCCATGTTTTTATTTGGAATACAGTACTTATTTTTAGTCATTGAATATAATATAGCAGAACTTACTTTGAAAAATATTTCAATCTGCTTGAACTGGAAAGAATGATCTTGATTTAAAATATGCCTTTATGATTACATACTTAGATAATTTTACAAGGCGAAGTATTGCCCGGCAAGAAGAAATTAGCACTCTTGGTGCAACCTTCAATGATCTGGCTAAAGGAAAGGAATGCCCACATGCACGGTTGGATAAAAAATCCAAGAATATTGCATCCCGTGAAGAGAGTTTGACACTGAAAGTATGTTCTGAGAGCTGTGGTTTAAAAGAAATGTTTGCACTTGAATCTTAATCAAATAATAGGGTTCTCTCAAATGTTTTTTTTCCTAGAGAGCTGAAACAAAATCTGATTTTGAAATATTTCAGGGTAGTCTTAAGAAATACGTGTCATTTCTACCATCAGTTTGTGATTAACAGTCACTGACAATAACTAATTCAAATATCAAAATGTGAAACAAGATAATAAAGCAGTGAGACTGATTTCTTTTTAAAGCACACCAGAACTTATACCTCCAGATATAAGCCACCGTGGGAGTCAATATGTTTATTCCATTAAAACTGCCTTTGTGGTTGTGTTCAGAACTAGATGCACATTTCACAACGTCCTTAGCCATTGACCATACAGACCATATAGAGTTGGTAAAAAAGCTGGATGATCATCTCCATCCCTCAGTTTTTGTTGTTCAAACAACGTAAAAGGTGTGCCCAAAAGGCAGAGAAATGTTGATACCCCTTTCTAGCTCATAAACTGATTCTGAAGGCAATTCCAGCACTGTTTTCTATAAATGTTTTAAGCTAAAATAACAGTTTAAGATAGATAATTTTTTAATTTCATATTTATATTACTTTTCAAGGAAAAGGCCATTTCAGGCATGAAGAATATTATCCCTGAGACAAAACAGGCATCAAGGTAAACCTTATTCAATAAGAATTTGGATACTTATTAGGAGCAAAGTACTATTTTACTTATTTTTGCTCTAGGCATAAGGTAGTAAAAAACAAGGGGTTTAGTGTTATGTATAGAGTTTGTAAGTTTCTAATATTGGAAGGAGGCCTAAGTATGTGCAGGGAAGTAAAGGATATGGTGTTTGCCAAGGAATGGGAAGGAAAGCACATTCGAAGTAGAAAGGATAGCAAAGAACCATAGAGAACCCCAGATAATGTTCAGGAGCCTCTTGAATGACAAATAGGTGAGTGTTGGAACCCAAAGTGTGAGAGGATATGTGAGGGAGGCTTGTGTTAAAGACAAAGGAGTCCTGACTTTATCCTTTGGGAAATAAGAATTCATGAAAGAGCCCTAACCGGTTTGGCTCAGTGGATAGAGCGTTAGCCTGCGGACTCAAGGGTCCCGGGTTCGGTTCTGGTCAAGGGCATGTACCTTTGTTTTGGGCACATCTCCAGTAGGGGGTGTGCAGGAGGCAGCTGATCGATATTTCTCTCTCATCGATGTTTTTAACTCTCTATCCCTCTCCTCTCTCTTCCTCTCTGTGATAAATCAATAAAATATATTTTTTTAAAAAAAAAGAATTCATGAAAGAATTTTGAGATTTTTGCATTAGAAAGATTACCCAGGCTGAAGAATGATGATAGATTGGGGTTGGGAAGTGGGGAGATGAGTAAGGTGCTTGCAAGGAAGAAAATCTAGGAAGGTGCCAGGTTTTGGGCTGGGAATGAATACTGGACATGTAGAAAGTATGGGAAAAGATGATTTTCCTCTGAATTACAAGACACCTGTAGATATGTCTCGGAAGCAGTTAAATATGAGTCTGGAGTCTAAGGAAGAGGCTGAGGCTGGAGATAATGATTTCAGAGTCATCTGTGTATAGATGGGGTTTGGGAGCCATGGGTATGAATAGTATTTGTCTGAATGAAGGTTAGAGTAAGAAGAATTAGAAGGCTAAGAGTTAAGCTCTCAGAACTATTACGTTTTAAGAGGGCAGAGGAAGAGGAACCTGCAAGGGAGACTAAGCCATGGCAGCTAGAAGTAGGATGGAAGCTTTCTTATATTTGGATGTCACAAGTTTTTAAATACTTAGCTAATCATGGACTATTATGTATATTTAGCATCCTCTTTTTCCTTGTGAAATGTTGGCAAACAGAGAGAAACTCCAGTGCACTATCTTTGCCATATTTATTCCTATAAATTTAAATGTTTAAAACTTTTCCAAATGTTTTCTGGCTAATTGTCCCTCTTCTGTCATGTGAGAATTTGTTGTTCTGTTTTGGTAAAATGTCTCCTCTTATGTACTGTCTGATTCGTGCAATAGGCAGTCTACTGAAGTGCTAATTAAGCATAAACAAGACATTTCCATGCTGCGCTGCCAGTTGGATGAAATAAATGATGAACTGGCTCAGATTGCCAAAAAAAGAGAGATCTTGGCTTGTAAGAATGACAATCTCCAAGAACAGTTTTCTAAAGCTAAAAAAGAAAACAAGGTATATTTGTTACTAGTATCGTTTTCTCCAAGACAATATATATTTCTTCTGAGGCTCGGTTCTCCTTTCATTCTGTAGAAAGGCTCAGGCTTTGAAACCAGCCATTTTGACCTTTATTACACAACATGCCACATAATTTCTAAATGAGATTCTCAGACATAAAGTGTTAAATATTAAGGAAAAGAGGGGACAGGAGATATAACAGATTTGTATTAAACCTTAGAAGTACTCAACAAATGAAGATAAAAATCTTAAGAAACTTTTGAGAAAATTAAATATTTATTTGATATACTATTATTCTGTCTAAGTATGAGTGCATGAACTATGCCACATTTTTTGGTTCTCTTTAGCACTGTAATTCTTTTCAGGAAAATTTCTTTTATAATTAATTACTTCCTCTCTAAGCCAATGCACTTTATCCACAGTTCTCATTTCCAGTATCATTATTTAATTGACCACTACAAGTGGTCAAATTTTATTTGAAAGCTTTCTTCCCTTCTGAAAATTCTTCAATCCAATGATTTCCCCAGTTTGCTATCACTCTCAATATGTTTAGTTTGCATCATAAAAATCTGTGTTTTTTATTTTTTAAATATATTTTTATTGATTTCAGAGAGGAAGGGAGAGGGAGAGGGAGAGGGAGAGAGAGATGGGAACATCAATGATGAGAGAGAATCATTGATCGGCTGCCACCCACATGCCCCACACTGGGGATTGAGTCCACAACTGGGGCATGTCCCCTGGCCAGGAATCGAACCATGACCTCCTGGTTCATAGGGAGGCAGAAGAGTGGGAAGTTTAAGACTCACATGAGTTTGAATCCCCTTGCCTCATTTAACTTCTCTGAATCTCAGTATATCATATGTAAAAATGGAGAGTAAATGAGAATATGTATAGAAAGCACTTATTAGAGAGTCCAGCCTTACCAGTTGATAAATATTTTTTAGGCTCTTGTTATCTTACTATAGTATTATAATCACTTCCCTCCTTTGTTAACATTTTATAAACATCTTTTGTAATCAGAACAAAATTAGTATCATAAGTTTCATATGTTCAAGAGTACTTTTTTCCTTTGTTTGGGTCATAGGCCCAGGGTAGAAGATGGATCCCTCTGTAGACCACAGATGGAGAACCCATATCACAGATTTGGAAAACAGAAACCTTAAAAAATGTCACCCTCAATACCATGATTTTTAACAAATTGGGATGATGTATTTTTAGTATTTTATCCTGATTTTTCTTCACTAATTATAGATGGATATTTTTCTCTGTATTAAAAATTATTCCCAACATTTTTCATAGAGATGTAATGTTCTTTATAGTTATGCCATTAGGTAGATACTATTATTTACTGCATCATTCACTTAATGTGAAAAAATATTGTTAATATAACAAACAATGCCTAATGAACATTCCTTTCCATTAAATTTTATTAGATTTAATTTCAAACTGAATCAAAACTTATGAAGTTTTTTTTAATTGGACATTTTCAAATGTAATGAATATGCAATTATCCATCTCCCATCTTCAACAAAAAGCAATATATTTGACTTTCTTGTTTTTATTCGTATTTCAAAATGTCTCTCAAGATATCACCAGATAGCAGATCACAGATTTGCTTTTTATAAATTTATGTTTACTCCAATGATACATGGAAATGTCCATTCCTTGTATAACAGAATAGCTTTAAATACTTGCTAATTTGATAGATAAAATACTATTTCATTGTCTTAATTAGCATTGTTTTAATTAGATTACTAGTACATTTTTAAACTTTTTAAAGTATTATCCTCTTGAGCTTCCTTTTTGTGAATTATCTGTTTGGGTTCTTTGCCCATTTACTGTTTGGACTCATATTTTCTCACTTTTTATATGAGCTTTATATAGTAGGTATATTAACTTTAACTTTTCATTTTATGATTATTTTAAAATTTATTTATGATGTATTTGATATAGAGCTATTTTTAAAAAGTTTTTGTAAAATCCAGCTATCTTTTCTTCATAGGCACTGTCTAAACAATTGAATGATACACATAATGAACTTAATGATATAAAACAGAAGGTCCAAGATACTAATTTGGAGGTTAACAAGCTAAAAAATACTTTAAAGTCTGAAGTATGTATATATTTTTTCCCTCTTTGCTAATGATACCCTAAGAGTTTTCACTAAACTTATTGATCAGTTCTACTCATGGGGAGAGCTGAATCAAGCCTTCCTTGAATGCATACCATATTTTAGTGTTGACAATGATGGGTTGACAATTATGGGTTAACTATATATGTCCAGAAAGAAGCAAAGACATCTTGAAAGAGGAGAGAAGTGGAGAAGACCAAAAAGCAGTTTCACTTTTTCTATGTCGTTGCCTATCTTGGACCCCAGACGGCTCTGGCTGCTTTGAACAGATACAAAGAAAGGGTAAAATATGGCTTCTTAGTTGCCACAAGGAAGGGGCACTAAATGGTTAAAGGGCAGGAGAGACGTTTTATGGCAATTATTTTTCATCACTTGAACTTGGAACCTATATCACCTAGTCACAAAACTAAATTTAATATAAAAATGAGTTCCTATCTTTGAGGAATCCTAGTTGTTATTGGGGAGACTGTACATCCGTACCTAATTACATAAAGTTATAAGGCCATTTTAAGAAAATGACCTAAATAATAAGTGCTACAGAAACTTAAAGGGAGTAAAGATAGATATGGGTTAAATTTAGTTTATGTATATTGTACCATGTACCTCCCAAGTACCTATTCTGTATACAACTGCAATTTTAAGTAAAATGGAAAATACAGGTCCCTACTGGCACATTTGGAGTATCTGAATCTTGAAAGCCAAAACAGTAGTTTGGCTTGTTAACATATTAACTAACAGTCTTCACAGTAGTCAAGGTACATCAGGTCACAAGGTGGCGATATTAACTTTCAGCCAGACTCATGATATATTATATTTGTGAGAATTTAAATCTGTTTTGAAAGCCTTACAGAGTGGGATGTTGTTTGGTTATTTTATTTAGACCACTGTTTTTGATCGGGACATGCACTGTTTATTAACTGGTAGGAAAGGAGATCCAGTATCTTTTAAATTAATTACCAAAGTTATAAAATATTTTTTAGAGTTGGCCAAACCACACTACTAAAATACACTTTTAAATATAGCTTCAAAATGATTACTCAACATAGTATATTATTTGTGGAGTTGTTTTCTTCTAGAAATAAAATCCTACTTTAGTCAAGATGACATGTTAGAACTTTTAAGGTTTTAAAAATGTGATTCTATACCCAATATATACCAGGATGTATATTTATGAATTGTGTTTATTGACATAGGTTTGATATTGTACTTCTGAGCTATTTAAGGCAAGTTATTAGAACAGTGAGTAAAAGTGGATCATAGAACAGTCCATGATGAAGAAAATTAAGGCTGGGGTACTGAATTAAAAGTAGGATTCAGACAGGAAATGCACTAAGTCAAGAGAATTATCAGAAGTTGATGCGTAAGATATGCAGGCAGTCAGAAGCTCTGTAGCCAGTACAACTCAGTAAAGTTGTCAGGAACAAGGGAACACATAGATACAAATGGTCAAGCCAAGGCAGAAGCAAACATAAGAACACTAGAGGCCTGTTGCACGAATTTGTGCACAGGTGGAGTCTAGCCGGCCTGCCCTGATGGGAGCCATCAGCCTGGGCCGGCAGCGGGGGAGGGGACATGGGAGGTTGGCTCACTGGGCCAGCCAGGGGTGGAGCTGCAGGAGGTCAGCCAGCCCCGCTCCCGATCGGGGTTGGGGGAGCCAATGGGAGCCCCTGATCAGGCCCATTGGTCGTTCTGGTCATTCCATCATTCTGGTCACTTGGCTTTTATATATAGAGATATTCATCGAGGTCCTGGGCAGATCCTGATCCCACTCCCTTTTGTTAATTACAGGAGGACCAGTTTTCTAAATTGAGAGGGTAGGTAGGTGGGATTGCTCAAGGTCATGATTCTCATGGCAAGCAAATTCCCAATAACCTGGCAAATAATGTTTAATAATATATTTTACATCTTTTTAAAATATTTTTTTTATTGATTTCAGAGAGGAGGGGAAAGAGAGACAGAAACATCAATGA
Organism: Myotis davidii; assembly: GCF_000327345.1. Taxonomy (NCBI): domain Eukaryota; kingdom Metazoa; phylum Chordata; class Mammalia; order Chiroptera; family Vespertilionidae; genus Myotis; species Myotis davidii. Next base: position 73,580 of record NW_006291401.1, on the reverse strand, counting down.
TGAGAGAGAATCATTGATTGGCTACCTTCTGCACGCCCCTGACTGGGGACCGAGCCTGCAACCCAGGCATGTGCCCTGACTGGGAATCGAACCGTTGACCTCCTGGTTCATAGGTTGATGCTCAGTCACTGAGCAACCCGGCCGGGCCATTTTATATCTTTTAAAGTAATACCTTAAGATTTGCTTTTCAGGAATGTGAGAACTGGCAAAAGATGGGCCAACTCCCAAAAGCCAATGAAGATGCTGAAAACTTGGAAAATAAGGCTGAGCAAGCAGAGGCAGATAACAATACCTTCAACTTAGAACTTATCTCTAAAAGGGTAGATACCCTCAATAGAGAGGTCGAGCAGGTGAGTTTGGGAAAATGTGCTTGTAGTACATCTTGCATCACATTTAAGAGTTTTGTTTGGCTTTCCATAAATTAAATATATAAGCAAACACTTAATATGACTTAAGTATACTGTGAATGTAGCCTGGTAACTGTTCTTGTACCCTCTCTGGTTCTCCTGTAATCTACCACCTGCCCTACAACGAGAACAATCTGTAGTACGTATTAAAATTAGTAACTATTTCAAACATACCAAAAAAGTGCAAAAACAGTAATATAAAACACATGCTTCTGCCCTCCTCCCAAGCTTAAGGATGCTACATTTTTCCTTATTTGCTTCAAATCTCTTTATTTAAAGAAACAAAACATTACAAGATCCAGCTCCTCATCTTTCCCCTTCTCCTTCCCTCACAGTTAGTGTGTATAAGGTTCCTGTCAGTTGTAGAACTTGTTTGCATATGTTTTTACTTTTCTATATATCTATCACCCACAGGTAATGAATAATGTATGCTTTAAGTTTTTTAAAAGTGATAAAATACTATAGCAATCCATTTGCAACTTGCATTTTTTTGCTCAATATTATAATTTTGAAGTTTATTTTGATACAGTGTACATCTAAAAAACTGCATCTATATATATTCACTGTATAAATATTTCTTTTTAAAATGTATTATATTGAAGGAAATGTCGTTGTCTTCTTTTTTAAAATAATCAAATGCTGCAGCATACATCCTTTATACTTTCCCCTTGGATATATATTTCTCCAGGTTTATGCCTGGAAGTGGAATAACTGGATGCAAGATTTGTGTAATTTTAACTCTTCTCAGTATTGCCAGATTGCTCTATAAAAGTTTTATTCTTCCACCAGAAATCATGGAGTTATCATTTTCTCAAATACTAATCAATATTTGATGTTATCAGACTTTGACTTTTGTGTGTGTGTGTTTCCTTGATTATAAGTGAAATTGAGGATCTTTTCATGTTTCTTGGCCATTCTGGATTCCTCTTTTATGAATTTTCTCTCAATTTTCTGGAACAAATTTTCTTAAACTCTCCTATTTTTCTATTGAGTTGTTTATCTTTTCATATTGATTTAAAAGAACTATACATATTCTTTATAATAATCCTTTTAAAGATATTAACAGTTATCTTCTCCTTTTCACTGTGCTTGCAATATAAATAGAAGTTTTAAATTCTTCTGCTGCTGGAATTAGTCAACTTTTTACCCTATGTCTTCTTTAAGAAATTCTTACTATCCCACAACCAGAAGGATATTTTCTTACATTATCATATAAAAGTTCTGAAAGTATGTGAAATTTTGCCCTTCACATTTAAATCTTTATTTGAGATTGATTTTGTCTATAGTTTATCTCTATTATGGCTGTAGTCTTTTCCTGATTGCCGAGACCTCCCCATGCATCTGTGTGTGTGTGTGTGTGTGCTTCTTTTCTTAAATTTATTTTTATTGTTGACACTATTCCAGGTCTCTAAGCTCCAGCCATACTAACCTTGTCTCTGTTCTTGGAGTGTGTCATTTCCCCTCTCTCTACACACTCCCTCCAAAGCGTTGCACTTAGCATTCCTGACTTGAAAAGTGGCTCTCCCACCCCGACCCCTGCCAGCGCACATGGTAGATGGTGCATCTACTCGCCTTTCAGATCTCATTCAGCCCAACTGCCATTTACTCAGGAAACCTTTTCTGACTCCCCGCCTCTCTCAGTTTAGTTCACTTTCCTTTTTTTATTCACGTTTTGCTCTCGAAGTAGTTGCTTAATATGGATTAATATATTCACCTGTGTGATTATTTGATTGATGCATGACTCCTGCATTGTCTGAAAGTTTTATAAGAGCAGAGATCATTTTGCTTACCATTGGATATGCATTTAGGCACATTTACTGGAACGTAGAATATACTTGATAAATAATGGATGGATAAATGGGTGGGTGGGTAAATGGATGAATAGAAAATTATTTTAAGAATGAGTGAGAAATAGAGTGAGTGAGGCAGGAAGGGAAGAGAAAGGTAGGAGTGAATTGTGACGAAATAATTTCTTCCAGGAGAAATTTTTTTGAGCATAAAAGGAGTTGTAAAAGCAGGAAAATGCCTTTATTTGCCTCTCAGTTTTGTTCTTCACATAATAGCAAATACTTCTCTGCAGGTGACAGTGTACCTTACACAGACTTTTTATTTTCCTCTGAAAAGGAGGTAATTATCTTGACTGTTTGAAAGTGTTTATATAACTTGAATCTCATATTACCATTTTAAAAGCATACTCTTATTTTTCATAATATGGATATGTTCTTAATTTATATTTGCCCAGAGTCTTTTGTCCTTGGTATTAGTAAGTACTAGAGTGGTATCAGTCCTCATTTTATATTATAGCCGATATCAACATGTTTATCAAGAATTAGAAAATGAGTATTGTGCATGAAAGAGTGGCAAATGTTTTGTCACTTTGTTTTTAAAAACAACAATAATATTTATATTACAGAATTGAAACTGGCAAATATAGACAGAACTGTAGACCAAACATATATATATATCTGTGGCTGCACGACCAAGGGTGATCCCGAGTGGGGGGGTGAAAGGATTAAGGAAAAGACAGACAAGAGAATAATAGCTGGGTCTCGGTGGGATGCTGCCTCCCTGATGAGACAACGACAGCGCCCACAAGCCGTGTCTTTGTTTTATAGCAGATGCCACGAGGCAAAGTAGGGGCGTGATCACTGTTTACAGCATTCTCGTGGGCTCCAACCCTACTCAACTACATGCACCTGAACTCTAGCACAAGGCACGTGGGGCTATGTGTTTGGACCATAGGTTCAAGCTTACAACCACAGCCATTGGCTATAATTGTGCTGGGGGGGCCCTGCTCTCCAGCTGGGACTTGCACGTGGCAATGGGAGGACCCTGTCCTTCCATTAGTCCGAGGTTTGAACCTGGCCAAAACACCATAACCGCGCCCCACATATATCTCTACCGACTTTGGGACTGAGACTTTTAAATGGGAAAAGTTATTTTTCAAGTATGACAGTTGATCACTTTACTCACAGATTTTATATAGAGAAATGTGAAACCTCAAATTATGTTTCCCATAGTGTTTTGGACATATATTACTACCTATATCATCTAAAATTCCTTATACTGTAAGTGTAGGTTCATTTAAAAATTGCCCCATTTTGTGTTTCATATCGTAGTCTTTTTCCAAGTTAAAAAATAATGTGGTTTTTGTAGCACTTGAATGCAGAAAGGTCTTACAAGTCCCAGATTTGTACGTTGCATAAGTCTCTGGTGAAGATGGAAGAGGAGCTTCAGAAGGTTCAGTTAGAAAAGGTGTCTGCCCTTGCAGACTTGTCTTCCACAAGGGAGCTTTGTATTAAACTTGACTCAAGCAAGGAACTTATTAATAGGCAGCTGATTGCCAAAGATCAAGAAATTGAAATGGTATGTAATGCATTAATTTTTTTCATATTTCTGTTACTATAAAATTATTACAAGTTTAGAAAGCAAGTTTTTAAAAATAAAATATTACATCAAGCCATGTCTTGCATCTTTAGATTCTATTTTTTAAGTCCAAGAGATTAATTTGACAGCTGTATTTGAACAATTCAAGTATGAAACAGAAATCCTCCTTTGAGTATTTAATTTTATATTTACTTTTAGCCAGAAAGATTATAAAACACATTTACATACCAATCAGCTAAGAACTCATAAGGTTGAGGTTTATCCAGCTAAGTTATAACTTTAATGACATTCTTTTAAGCTAAATTTATTTACTAATTGGGTTCTTTTAAACTGTAATTCAGTTGATTATATCTACATGTCCCTGAAATTGTGCTTGCTGCTGTGAATATGCTGTGACTGTAACCTGCAAAAGATACAGGCTCCTGCCCTCAAGGAACTTTCAGTATTGACATGCAAGTAATTTGGGATGAAAGTTATACTAATAAATACTTGAAGTTTCAGACAGGGAGTTCCTATTTAGCCTGTGGCTGTTGGAAGGAGTTCACAAGGAAGTGCTAAGGAATGTAGAAGAGATGAGGCATTTCCTTCAGAGGGAACAACAACATAGGGAATATATGGAGGTAAAAAGGAATTCTTCAGTGAATAGTAAGTAATTTTCCATGCCAGTGTCGCATGCCTGGGAGGAAATGGCTGGAGATGCATCTAGACCAGTGGTTCTCAACCTTCTGGCCCTTTATATGCAGTTCCTCATGTTGTGACCCAACCATAAAATTATTTTCATTGCTACTTCATAACTGTAATGTTGCTACTGTTATGAATCGTAATATAAATATCTGATATGCAGGATGGTCACACACACACACACACACACACACAAGTTGCATAGTGTAATTGAAGCATCAACAAATTTTGGTCACATTTATATTTCTGTTATTATCAAATCCTATTGAAATTTTAGTTTTGTTAGTCTCCTGTTCGTTAGGAGGATATGTTGCATTTGAGAATCATGTAGCTGGTTCCTGTCAAAATGCATTGTTAATATTTTATTAATGAAGCATATGCCAGTATTGTCAAACTCACCTTAAATTATTTTTTTTCAG
>NW_006291401.1:44865-68664 GCF_000327345.1 Myotis davidii | reverse complement strand
CAGCAGGAACATTTTTTAGCAATAACATTTTAATGATGAAAATAACTCATGAATAGATATTCACTGTAAAAATTCAAATGCTATGTCCCTAATTTTTCTTTAAAAACACTTTTTACCTGGCATTTTCAAATGGGAAAAGTAATGCATTTTATAATAACTGAAGCACGTATTATTTTTTAGTTTTCATCCTTCATTTTTTAAATAGCTATCTTGCTGGGTAAGTTGTCAGGCTAATTCTCATAGTATTTTAAAATGCTTCTGGCATACATTTTTTGCCTTGAAAATCTATATATGTTTATCCCCATAATCTATAATTTTCAGGGCAGAGACCATCATACTTATTGTTGTATTTCTTCAGCTATACTATGCATGTAGGAGCTCAAATACTTTTTACAAAAATTTATTGGGGTAACATTGTTTATTAAAATTTTATAGGTTTTCTGTATTTATACTTTGAGAGGTTTTTTTTTATCACAAATTCACACTGGATTTTATAAAAAGCTTTTTATGCATCTCTTGATAAGATCATGTTTTTATCCTTCATTTTATTTATGTGGTATATCACGTTTATTGATTTGCAGATATTGTACCAACCTTGCATTCCTAGGATAACTCCCACTTGATAATGTTTTATGATTTTTTAGTATATTGATGAGTTCAGTTTGGTAATATTTTGGTGAAGATTTTAGCATCTACGTTCATCAGGGATATTGGCCTGTAATTTTCCTTTTATATGGTTTTTGGAATTAAGATCATTCTGGCCTCCTAAAATGAACTTGGGAATCTTCCCTTCTCATGAATTTATGGAATATAGTTGGAAAAGGATAGTGTTATTTTTTATGAAATGTTTGGTAAAATTCAACCATGAAGGCATCTAGTCCAGGACTATTGTTTGTTGGGAGTTTTTGTTTATTGCTTCAATTTTGCTAGTTGTAATTTTGGAAGATTGTATGTTTTTAGGAATTTATCCATTTCATCCAGTTTGTCCAACTTGTTGGCATATAGTTGCTCATAATATTTTCTAACATTCCTTTGTATTTCTTTGGTGTTAATTGTTCTCTTCTTTCATTTCTAATTTTATTTGGATTCTTTTTGTTGTTGTTGTTCAGTCTGGTTTGTCAATCTTATTTATCTTTTCAAAGAACCAGCTCTTGGTTTTATTTATCTCGTATTTTTTTCTCTATTTTGTTTCTTTCTGTTCTGAACCTTATATTCCTTTCCTTCTACTCACTGTGTGCTTTGTTCATTATTCTTTTTCAAGTTCCTTTAAGTGTAAAGTTAGATTGTTTATTTGAGCTTTTTCTTGAGACAAGCCTGTAATGCTATGAATTTCTCTCTTTGGATTGCTTTCACTGTGTCCCGTAGATTTTAGGTTGTTGTGTTCTCATTTTCATTTATTTCAAGGTTTTTTTTATTTCTTCCTTGATATCATTGTTAACCAATTATTTAGTAATGTGTTATTTAGCTTCCATGTCTTTGTGTATTTTTCCGTTTTTTTTCTTGTGATCGAATTCTAGTTTCATACCACTGTGGACAGAGTAGATGTTTACTATGAGTTTAATCTTCTCAAATCTATCGAGTCTTTTGTTTTTTTGTACTAACATGTGGTCTACCCTTGAAAATGTTCCATATGTGCTTGAAAAGAATGTATATTCTGTTGCTTTGTGGTAAAATGTTCTAAAGATATCAATTAAATCTATCTGATCTAGTGTGTCATTTAAGGTGTTTGTTTCCTTGTTGATTTTCTATCTGCAAAATTTACCCATTGTATTGTTAGATATCATTTTCTAGTCTAGGTAGTTCTTTCTGTAACTACCTTCCCTCCCCCCAATAATTTAATTTTTATTCTTAGAGTTTTATCTTTTCACATTTTACTTTTTAAGTGCATATATAATTTATTATAATGTGCATTATGAGGTAATTGTAGGGGTGTTTTTAAAATAAATAGTAATCTCTGGTTTACTTCCTTTTGAAGAAACTTTGGCTTACAGAATGTATTCCAGGTTCAAGATAACCTTTGAAAAAATGAAGCTTTCCATGGGTTTATGCAAGAGAGAGAATGGGTAATGACCTCTTATCTTCCTTAACAATGGAGTGCAATGGCATTTCATAAGGTGTTAGGTGTTTGTAACTCACCTCTGTACAAAGTAGTAATCACAGTATTACCATGTCAGTCTTACAGAAGTCTATAATAATAAAAGCGTAATATGCTAATTAGACCAGATGAAGCTGGGGCTGTGAGGGAAGCCCGGGTGCCAGAGGGAAGCCATTGCCAGCAGCCGGGGGAAGGAAGGCCTACTCTTGCACGAATTTCGAGCATCTGGCCTCTAGTATATAAAAAAATATCAAAGCTGGAAATGGAAATTGTTTGTAGTTTGGGATTAATAACTCATTACTTATTCATGAATTTTCTGATAAAAGAGTTGGGGAAAGTGATACTGTGTGTCTATCTGGTAAGAAGGACAATATTTCTAATCAAAAAATTAAAAGGGGTTGTTAGTTTATTACAGAATACAGAAATTTTATAAGTCTCTGATAATCGATCAGTTAAGTGAATGAATGGGAGTAAGTATAGATATATTCCTATTGTACAGATGGAGAATGAGTTAGATTCTGCTCATTCTGAACTAGAACTCCTCAGGAGTCAGATGACAAATGAGAGAATCTCCATACAGAATCTAGAAGCTTTGCTGGTGACCAATCAAGACAAAGAATATCAGTCTCAGATAGCGCTTCAAGAAAAAGAATCTGAAATTCAGCTTCTTAAAGAACACCTTTGTTTGGCAGAAAATAAAATGTGAGTTTGTTCATGATATAATAATAGTTATATATCTTTAATTTTTGATACTTTATAGATTAGAATTTTAAAGCTGGAATTTACACAATTTAATAAAGCATCCATAATCTGCCATTAATTAAACTAAAGATCAGAAATACTGTGATTTGACTAAGATTTAGTACTTATTTACATTATATGTTTAGCTAAATTTATTTAAATTTAAGTTTGACCATCTCTGTTGATTATTTCCAATAGAGCTTTGGCTATAATAGAATGTCTGATCTAAAAATACTGCCTTTAGGAAATATTATAACCAGATTAGACACAAAAACACTTTTGAAACTGGAAGTTGTTTTCTATTTATGGACCCACCTGATATTGCTAACTAACTTTTCCATTTGTCACACAGTCTTTCCTATCCTTGTACATACTAAGTACCTGGAAGAATTCCTGCATTCACTAAATATTGAAGACTTCCCTTAGAGCAGTGGTTCTCAACCTTCTGGCCCTTTAAATATAGTTCCTCATGTTGTGACCCAACCATAAGATTATTTTCGTTGCTACTTCATCACTGTAATGTTGCTACTGTTATGAATTGTAATGTAAATATCTGATATGCAGGATGGTCTTAGGCGACCTCTGTGAAAGGGTCATGTGACTGCCAAAGGGCTCGCGACCCACAGGTTGAGAACCGCTGGCTTAGAGCATTGATTTTGGCTTTAGTTATTTTCCTTTTTATTGAATTTATTGGGGTGACATGGTTAACAAAAATATACAGGTTTCAGGTGCACAATTCTATAACACATAATTTGTACTCTCTATTGTGTGTTCACCACCCTAAGTCAAGTCTCTGTCAATCACTCTTTATCCCCCCCTATACTCTCTCCCACTTACCCCCACCCTAGCCACCTCTCCCAGGCAATCACCACACTTTTGTGGATGCCCATTGGGCTACTGCTGCTTTAGAATCCCTGGCACCATTAGCCGCTTACTCCATGACCCTGGCTGGAAGTTTGGGTAGAACTGCCTGCCTGGTTAGTGAATGTTCTGTTATTAAAATTGGTCACCTCTCACAAAAAGTTGGAGACCTTTAGTCCCTGTTCTTATCTATCTCATCTATAACACTTTTTCATCCAGACTCAACTCTGTCTGTCTGAGTTGGGACCTGGGGGAGGATAGGAACCATGATCTCAGGAATCAGCTCATAGGAGCCCCTGACTAAGCAAAATCTGCAAAGCCAAAGCCAGTTTTCCTCAGAAACTGTTTTCAGGTACAGCAGCTGTCATTGGATCATTTTTAGTCAGTGCAGCTGGGTTGTGGTATCTTCAATGGGTTGTGCAAAACCACTTTCTCAAGCCGGTAGGCGGAACTCTGCCTTAGTGAAGTATGCCAAAACTTCCCCTTAAAGGGTACATTCTATTTTAGACTGGCTGATAAGTCATATCACTTAGAACTGGTAAACATGATCAAGTTTTGTGTTCGTAGCCTCTAAGTTTAGATATTAGCAGTCTAGAATGCAGTCCTGGGAGTGAGCAGAAAGGATAGAGAGTTCTGTATAAGCAGCATTAATCTCCATCATTATCTTCCTAAAGATAGTGTGCCTTGTTACAGGGGGTGTGTGGCATTGTTTAGTCCTAAAGAAGATCCTGTTACATTGAAGAGAGTGTGTACAGGTATATAAAACACTTGGTTAATTTAATATATATAACATCATAATAGTCATGGGGCTAACAAATTCCAGTTTTGATTGGTTGTACAATTTGCATATAATACTTCGAGGTACTTTTATAAAAAATAATTTGCAGTAAATAGATAATCTAGATAGGTAATAGAAAATATTACTTAATGTAAACTCAGGGAAACTGATATAGAGGAGCTTTAACTGACTAAATGTGACTGGCTCAGCTTAAGCTTTCCAAGTAGGCTACTTTGTGCAGTTAGTACATCTAAAATTGGCAATACCTCCACAAAAACTACCATTTGGCTTGGATCCAGAAGAGAAAACGTTGCCACTATGGTTCAGTGTACCCTAGGAGTCCCAGACACATGTTAAGTCAGTCTTACATTCTTTTACACAGGGCCATCCAGAGGAGGGATGTGGCCCAGTTCAGGAACGTGGTAACGCAACTGGAAGCTGATTTAGACATCACCAAAAGACAGCTCGGGACCGAGCGCTTTGAATGGTAAGCTCTGCAATGTTTAACCTAAGAAGCACTGCTTCTTAGATAACAGCAGATAATCCCGTGAGGGTTGAATTGATCTTCAGTTTTACCACAGTATTGGGAATGTCTCTGAATAGGAAGTTTAAAAACTTCTATTTTAAACTTTTTTATGTTAGGGAGAGAGCTGTGCAAGAACTTCGCTGCCAGAATTACTCCCTCAGTGCTTATCATTTGAGTCCTACAATAAAGCCAAATACAAAATGTCATTCACCGGAACGTGATCACCCCTGATCTGACCAAGGCCTGGAGCAATCACTAGAAGAGTGAGTGGTTTAAAGATCTATTCTGTAGGGAGCATATAGCAGTATATACAGTGAATGTTTCAGTGTGTGAAGGCAACAACAGTCTATCATTAATGGTGCTATTTAAACACAATTAGTTATGTCCATATAAAAATATTTTGATAGTTTTACATGAATGTTCTAAAGTGAAAGATCACTATATTATCTATTTACATAAAAATTTAAAAATCTGATAGTCTATTGATTACTACACCAATTTTAAAATTTAATTTATAAATTAAATGTATTAACTAATGAGTAAGATATTGGTTTTTTTTGTTGTTAGTTCATGTTTTTTATTAACCCATATACAATTCCTTGTCTGCTGGTTTGTTGAAGCAATAGGTCAGACAGCATTTGCCACAATGATGTGTCCAAGTGGCCGGCCATGGAAACTCCGGCACCACATTCCTCTGAGGGGCACTCCCGGTGATTTAACCATCAGCGTAGTTGCTCAACCCCAGGATGTCCCCAAAATGTTTCATAATTTCTCACCTATGTAACTGCAATAAGCAGACCAAGTATTTTTTTTAAAAAAAATTCAGGCTTTGTTTTCAACTTTCTTCCTATACCTATATACTGCCTTAGTGCCCAAGTCTTGTGGGCATATAGTTAAATATTGTGTTTATAAATTACTTGGATTATTTTTTTTCTTTCTCTGTGGGTATCTAATGTATATATTTGAAATTACATTTGTTTGTTTCGATTTGCTTCCGTTTTTCATTTTTTTCCTTGATTTAGTTTTTTAGTTTGTAGATTAATCAAAAGTCAGAACTCTGCAAAGTAAAATTCAGTGTCACTCTCCTGTATACTTTCAAAAAAAAAGTTCTTATTGATTTTAGAGAGCCAGGCATCAATGATGAAAATTATACTACTGGGGATCCAGCCCACAACATGGAAATGTGCCCTGACCAGGAATTGTAAATGGTTTGACAATCTCTGAGCCTCATGGGCCAGGCTCTCCTCCACTGGGAAGGGTTTTTATGTTTTGGTTTCATTTTCAATATTTAGTGTTAATTGCATAGTGAATAGAGAATATTGTTTATAATATTTCTATTTTATGGAAACTACTGATGTATTCTTTATACTTACAGTTTTTGTGAACAGTTCATGTGCACTTAAGATATTATTCTCGCCAAAACTGGTTTGGCTCAGTGGATAGAGCGTCGGCCTGCGGACTGAAAGGCCCCAGGTTCGATTCCGGTCAAGGGCATGTACCTGGGCAGCTAATTGATGTTTCTCTCTCATCGATGTTTCTAACTCTCTATCCCTCTCCCTTCCTCTCTGTAAAAAATCAATAAAATATATTAAAAAAAAGATATTATTCTCAGGGTATAGTGTATATGTATGTAGAAGATTTACCTTTTAATTTTCATTTAACTTTTTTATATTTTTGCTTAATTTTTGTCCACTTAACCCGTTTTATAAGAATGGTGTTTTAAAATCTCTAAGGCCGTTTTCTTATTGTATCTCCTATAGATTTTGTTTTATGTAGATGGCTTGTGGTTTTATTTGTTGCATAGATATTCTGAGCTATCATATCTACATTGTGGAGTGTGGTACTTTTATGAAGTGGTCTTTTCTGACATTTAATTTCAGGAGGTCATTTGCTTTGTTATTTGAGTTACAACTCCTCTTTCCTTATTGTCTTCATTTGCTTGGTAAATCTTTGTCCAACTTTTTACTTTTAGCTTTTTAAATCACTGCAATTTAAGTATCTTATATGTAGTATGGATTTATGTTTTGCTTTATGAGCCATTTTAAATGATTTTTCTAAAAAAAATAGACAAGTTCCTTCACATTACTGAGAGGACTATTAAATTTGTTCTCAACTCTGTCATATCAAAATTGTGTTTATTTTTAAAATATATTTTTATTGATATCGGAGAGAAAGGGAGAGGGAGAGAGAGATAGAAAGGTCAATTAGAGAGACTCATTGATCACCAGCCTCATGCATACCCTCTCCTGGGGATTGAGCCCATGACCCAGGCATGTGCTCTTGACCGGAATGGAACCCGGGGCCCTTTAGTCTATAGGCCAAACCAGCTAGGGCTTTAATTTTGTTTAAATATATTTTTGTTGAGTTCAGAGAGGAAGGGAGAGAGATAGAAACATCAATGATGAGAGAGAAGCATTGATCAGCTGCCTCCTGCACGCCCCACACTGGGAATTAAGCCTACAGCCATAGACATGTGCCCTGACCAGGAATGGAACCATGACTTTCTGGTTCATATGTTGATGCTCAACTACTGAGAAACACCAGATGTTGATGCTCAACTACTGAGCAACACCAGATGAGTGAAAATGTTTATTAGGTGACATTTACTGCATTTCTTAATTTATTTTTCTTTGCTTTTGAACATTTCTTTTGATATTCAGGAAGTGTGTGTTTTATTAGGTTAATACTTCCAATAGTGTCCCTAACGCTTTTTCCTTTTTGTTGTATTGGGATGACATTGGTTAATAACATTATAGAGGTATCAGGTGTACAGTTCATCTGTATGTTGTGTTGTGTGTTCACCACCCCAAGTCAAGGTTCCATCCATCACCATTTATGCCCATATACCCTCTTTTATTTCCCTAAATCTCCCTTTCCCTCTGGTAATTGTCATACTTTCGTCTGTCTATAAGGGTTTTTTTTTAATCCCTTCCATCTTCAACTTTTTATTCCCCTCTTGATTTTACAGTTTGGTAGATTTCAAACTGGAATAGCTAGCATGTGCTTGCTAAATAATTTTATGTCAGCCTTATCCTGTATCCTAGCTGTTCATAATAGCAGGTACAACTCTCTCTCTCTTTTTTTTTTTTTTTTAAAAAAGCTGAGGAGTATTCCATTGTTTTAATGTATCACAGCTTTTTATCCACTCATCCACTGATGGATATTTGAGCTGTTTCCAGATCTTGGCTATTATAAATAATGCTGCTATGAACATAGGGGTGAATATATTCTTTCTGATCGTTGTTTTTGGTTTTAGGATATATTCCCAGAAGTGGGATTGCTGGGTCATAAGGCAGTTCCATTTTTAACTTTGAGGAAACTCCATAATGTTTTCCAAATGGTGGCACCAATTTGCATACAACCAACAGTGCACAAGCGTTCCCTTTCTCCACATCCTTGCCAACACGTTTGCTGCTTTATTGATAGCCATTCTGACAGGTGCGAGCTGATTATCTATCTCATTGTGGATTTAATTTGAATTTCTTTGATTAATGACATTGAGCATCTTTTCATATCTATTGGCCACCTGTATGTCCTCACTGGTGAACATGTTCTCCCCTTCAGCGGGCTTGTCTTTTCATTTTGTTGGTTTCCTTTGCTGTGCAAAATCTTTTTAGTTTATTTTTTTCATTTCCCTGGCCTAAGAAGTTATGTCAAAAAAAAAAAAAGTTTGCTAAGAGAAATATCTGATATTTTACTGCCTATGGTTCCTTCTATTTTTTTGTGGTTTTGAGTCTTAAATGTCTTTAATCCATTTTGAGTTTATTCTACTTATATAGGGAGTAAAAAGTGGTCTAATTTCATTTTTTGCACGTATCCAGTTTTCCCAGCACCATTTATTGAAGCGACTAACTTTACCCCATTGTATATTTTTACCTTCTTTGTCATAGGTTAACTACATATATATATGCTGTGGGCTTATTTCTGGAATCTCTGTTCATTGATTTATGTGTTAGTTTTTATGCCATTTTGGTTACCATAGCCTTACAGTATATTTTGATATCTGGTGACATGACACCTCCAACTTTGCTCTCCTTCTTAAGATTGCTTTGGTTCTTTGGGTTTTTTGTTATTCCATATAAGTTTTAAAATTTTTTTCCTAGGTCTCTGAAAAAAAATGCCATTGGTATTTTTATATGGATTGCATTGAATCAACACATTGTTTTTGGTATTATGGACATTTAAAAAATGTCTATTCATTCTATCCATTAAACATGGTATATGCTACATTTATTTTGACCATTTTCAATTTCTCTGAGTGTCTTGAGTACAAAAATTCCTTGGTTAAACTTATTTCTAGGTATTTTTTGATGCAATTGTGTGTGCGTTTTTTTAAAATTTGTTTATTGTAGATTTCCCCTTTGTTCTTTTCCCCACTGTCACCCTCCCCAGCTTTCACCACACTACTGTCTGTGTCCACGGGCTACGCACATAAATCCTTTGGCTAATCTCTTCTCACCCAACCCCGCCTTCCCACTGAGATTCAACCGTCCGTTGTTGTTAATCCTCACCTGAGGATATCTTTAGGGAGAGTGGAAGGGAGAGAGACGTCCATTGGTCGCCTCCTGCCCACCCAGACCAGGGCTGGGGAACCTGCAACCAAGGTGCATACCTTTGACCGGAATCAAACTGGGACTCTTCAGTCCACGAGTTGAAGCTTTATCCACTGAGTCAAACTGGCTAGAGCAATGCTTCTATGTCTGTGGATCTATTTTGTTCATCAGCTTCCACATATGAAAGAGATTAAATTTAAAATAGTTCACAGCTGCATGTAGAGCAGTGAACTATTTTAAATTTAATCTTGGCCACTACTCCCTTTAGAAAATAGGGTATACCTAGAGTTGGAAAGGGCTCATCATGGTCCATGATTTGCTGCAGAACCTAAACTTAAAAGATTTAACAGCTATAATACCTAAAATAATTCTGCACCAATTACTTTTGTTGCATTGATATTAAAAGCAGCTGAAAATAATTTTAGTAAAGAAATGTAATTTGGATGGTACCCTAATGTAGCACATTTTAAAAACAAAAGTGACAAAAGTATTTCAAGAGTGAGAAGGACAAATAAATTAGAAGAAACATGTTTAATTTACCCTTTTGTTCCTCCCTGAAGACATTTGTACACACAGGTGCAAATTACTGCAATGCCAACAACTATAAGAAACCAGAAAACAAGTAACATGTAACTCTCAAAAATAATAACTAAGTTTCAAATTCTAGCAAAATAAATTACTGTCGGTTACATTTGAGTGGTCAGAAATGTACTTAAGCACATATACATTCATATTCCATCTGGACTCTTCCCTATCTAAATGCAGTTCCCTGGAATCACTTTCAGCGGTTCTCAACCTGTGGGTCGCAACCCTTTCACAGGGGTCGCCTAAAACCATCGGAAAACACATATATAATTACATATTGTTTTTGTGATTGATCACTATGCTTTAATTATGTTCAATTTGAAACAATGACATTGGTGGTCACCACAACATGAGGAACTGTATTAAAGGGTCGTGGCATTAGGAAGGTTGAGGACCACTGAATAATCCACAGTAAGTCAGAAAAGTGTCCGGTTTAGTTTAGAAAATTACCTGAAGAACACTTGAGATTAAAAGTCATATAACTATCTTGAAAAATAATTAGGGTTTGTTATTAAGTGGACATATAGAATATAAATGAATGTACAGTCACCAACAAAAGGTGCATATCATATGGAAAGGTCAGTTTCTTTTTCTACACTGGTTTCCTTCAGTTCAAGCTATAAACACTAGAGAAACTAGAAAGTCATTAGAAAAGAAAGCACAGTAATATTTTAAGTGGTATTCATGTTTGAGATACTTACGTATAGTGAGAATAATTAGAGCAATGATTCCTGGATCTGAGAAGAAATGAAAAGTAGTTTTAAAGATACTGAACATGTATGGGTCCCAGATAGCAATTTCATTTTACTTTTGATTTGACCATCTAAAAACTACAGCAAAAAAAGTACCATTCTAGTTTTAGCATGACCGCTAGTACATCCAAATCCTTTTGATTACAGAACACTTCAAATAGATTCCGGCTATAGGATGTGTCTTGTGAAACCCTTAATAGGAACCTCACTTGTCATTGTTTTGTGCTGTACCTACCACACCAGGTTAAAGATTAATAGGACAACTAAAATTCTCAAGATTAGAGAAAATTACATACATGTGTCTACACATACTATTGCTATAAATGTCAATTATTACTAATCATTTTTGACATCTTTTTTTCCCTAACCTGAAATAATTGGAACATAATATATTTATGTAGTACTCTAAGGTCTCATGATAAATACCTATTTCGAAAATCCCTTCAATTGGTGGTGATTCAAGAGGCTTGGGATATCCTAGAAAAAAAATGGAAATAATTTTAAAAAAGGAAATACTAAGTAAAGCTTAAAGATCTATAACTTCATTGATTTTTTTTAACATTTGTATAAAAGTGCTTATAATTTCCTTATAAATTGTTTTTTATTAAAGACAGAATTATAAAATATTCAAAGTTTATACTAAATGTCAGCAAACTTTTCCTATGCACTGAAATTTCCTGTGACAATACTGTGTGGAATAGCAAGCAAGTTTATCATTACTGTAGTCTCAAATTAGCCTTGAATGAAATATGATTCTACCTAAAATTTTTAAAGGAGGAGGAATTAAAAATTAGAAGTTGATTTGGAATACAAACATTAATATAATAAAGGCCATTTATTTTAAAAAAAACACAATAATACCCATAGCTAGCATCATAGTCAATGGTGAAATACTGAGAGTTTTCCCTAAGAGCTAGAACAGCGGTTCTCAACCTGTGGGTCGCGACCCCTTTGGCAGTTGAACGACCCTTTCACAGGGGTCACCTAAGACCATCTGCATATCAGATATTTACATTAGGACTCATAACAGTAGCAACATTACAGTTATGAAGTAGCAACAAAAATAATTTTATGGTTGGGTCACAACATGAGGAACTATATTTAAAGGGCCAGAAGGTTGAGAACCACTGATCTAGAACAAGATAGAATGCCCACATTTCCCACTTGTATTCAACATAATATTGGAAGTTTGGGTCAGAGTAATTAGGTAAAAAATAAAATTATCTCTCAGATGACATGATCTTTTATGTAAAAAACTCTAAAAATTACATACCCACAAGCTGATAAAACTAATAAATGAATTTGGCAAAACTGTAGGCTATAAAATCAACACTCAAAAATCAGTTGCATTTACATGCCCTAAAATGATTTCTTGGATGTGGCATCAAAAGCATAGGCAACAGACAAAAAATAAACTGGGTATCATCAAAATTAAAACCTTTTGTGCATCAAAAAACACTATCAATAGTGAAAAGGCCACCGACAGAATGGAAGAAAACATCTTCAACTCATATACTTGGTAAGGAATTCCAAAAATACATACTGAACTCCTAAATATCAATAACAAAAATCCCAACCCAATTCAAAACTGAGCAAAGGACTTGACATTTCTCCACAGAATAGATACAAATAGGGAATAAGTGCACAAAAAGATGTGTACACATCACTAATCAAAGAGAAAATGCAAACAAACTCCTCAGTGAGATACTGCTTCACATATTTTACCTACCAGGTATCAGGATGGCTATTACAAAAAACAAACAGAAAAGAACATGTGTTGGCAAAGAGGTGGAGACATGGGAACCTTTGTGCACAGCCGATGGGGATGTAACATGGTGCAGCTTCTGTGGCAGTACAGTTGTTCCATAAAAATGAAACACAGAATTATCATAAAGCCCAGCAATTCTACTCCTAGCCATATGCCTTCAAAATTGAAAACAGGGACTCAGGCAGATACTTGAATGATAATATTCAGGAAAGAATATTCATAATAGCCAGAAGGTAGAAACAACCCAAGTATCCATTCACAGATGAATGGGTAAACAAAATATGGTATATATAAAAAATGGAATGTTTTCAGCCACAAAAAGAAATAAAGTTCAGATACATGCTACTCTCAGGTGCATGAACTTGAAAACATGATGCTCTGTGAAATAAGTCATACAGAAAAGACAAACGTAAAATTCCCCTTGTGAGTTACCTAGCATGTCAAATTCAGAGAGAGAGAAATTAGAATAGAAGCTACTGGGGCAGGGAGGAGGGATCTGAATGAGGAGTTACTATTTAATGGGTCTAAAGCAGTGATGGCAAATCTTTTGAGCTTGGCGTGTCAGCATTTTGAAAAACCCTAACTTAACTCTGGTGCCGTGTCACATATTTTTTTTATATTTGCAACCATAGTAAAACAGATGTATATTTTTGATATTTATTTTGTATATTTAAATGCCATTTAACAAAGAAAAATCAACCAAAAAAATGAGTTCGCGTGCCACCTCTGACACACGTGTCATAGGTTCACCATCACTGGTCTAAAGTTTCAGTTTGGAAAGGAGAAGTTTGGGTGGTTGCCCAACAATGTGAGTGTATTTAATCCCACTGGATTGTACACTTAGAATGGTCGAAATGGTAAAAAATAAAATTAATTTTGATCTGGAAACATCAACATGAGAGTAACCTGCTTACTTCTAAACAGGAGGCGTTCTGCCAGATATTAAAACATACTATAGTACTACATTAAAAAAAACCCAGTTGATGTTAGTACAGGAATAGAGTTAAGGGAACAGAAAGGAGGCTAGAACACCTATGGGTTTAGTGCATGATAAAACAGTTGGAGAGAAGACAATTTATTCCATAGATGGTGATACTTAGCCACTGAATTGGGGTGGGTAGAGTGGAGAACATAATCTAATTCCACATTCCATAATGAATTTCAGATATACCAGTGATTTAAATGTAAAGAATGCAATCAGAATAAATGATTAAAATGCTTATATACTTTGAAGACTTAAAGCTTTTTTAAGACAACACTCATAGCCATTAGTGAAAAGATCAATACATTCAACTGCCTATTAACATAAAACTTCTGCACATGTAACGGACTATTATAGGAGAATAGTTATTTAAGATATGGTGTATATTAAAGTTGTCATTAAAAAAGTATGGGAATAAATCTAAATACAAGTCCAATCTAAGACAGTAAGTGTAAAATGTGAGTTTTAGAAAAGTATGAACAATGTGATTCTATTTCTAGTTAAGAAAAAAAATGCCCAAATATGTATAACATTATAAGGATATGAAATATTCTAATACATTAGAAATGAATAAAAACATACCTAAATTAGTAACAATGACAATGAACTAGAAAAAGAGATGAACTAATTTTTTGCTCTGTATATTTTTGTAATGTTTGAAAATATACAAAATACATTTGTATACTACTCATGTGACAAAAGATATAAAAAGGAATCTATATCCAATAGTATAGTATAAAAATATTAAGAAAACGAACTAGTAAAATTAAGGTTAAAAAAACCTGGAAAAATATTCACTATATATCAAAAGGTCTTTAACTTGTAATGAGCTCTCACAATCAACAACAACAAAAAACATTTTAGAAACCAAACAGAAAACTGAGCAAAGGGCCATGAACAAATAAATGTAGACAAAAAAGGTTCAGCCTCATTAATAATTAAAGAAATGCAAATTAAAAGAAGATAATGCTTTTCACCATCAGCATACAAAGTTCTTAACAATAGAAGTAGGATAAAAAGTTACTGAACCTGGATATCTTGAAAGTGGAGGTTTGGTTGGATGAGTAGGCTTGAAACCTGGAAAAATAAATTTTATTCCATTCATCAGTTAATAAAAATATGGATTTGATTTTTTAAAATTCTCATCTGGGGATATTTTTTCCATTGATTTCCAGAGAGAATGAAAGGGAATGAGGAGGGGGAGAAAAAGAGAAACATGGATTGGTTGCCTCCTGCACACGCCCCTATCAGGGCTAAGGAACCTGTAACCACTATAACTGCCCTTGATTGGGAATTGAACTCATGACCCTTCAATCCCAGGGCTGACCCTCTGACCACTGAGCAAAACCACTCAGGGATGATTTTTTTATTTTCCAGAAAGATTAATTATTCCTCAAAGTTAAAAATATGGATACTTTCCAAACTATGGGTTTCTACTTCTGAGAATATGACCTAACTATATTTACACAGGTACATACATAAAAAAGTTCACTACTATTTTATATTTTATAATGAAAACCTTAGAAGTTAACTAAAAACAAATCATAAAAATATTGTGTTCAGAGTAAACATATGTATTTAAAATATACCATCTAAGTAGTATCAAAACAAATAATTTGTATGCTTTTTTCTTCTGCTTAATATTTCTTAAACCTTTTTTTCATAGCACAATCAGATCTACTTTATCACCATGATATGTTGCTATTGGTTCTTTTTTATAGTTTTCTCTAATAATAAAAATTGATTAATAATACCATGGGGAGTTATGATTTCTAAAAATGATCCTTGTCATTTTTCTCTTCATATGCTTTTTCTCACATCAATTCTCTCCTCTTCTTTCAAACATTAAATTATATGTGTTTTATAAGTCCTTTATGAGTTATCATGGTCAGCTCTTTCAAAAGAGCATTATCAACACAGTATCTCATAGTACACATACCCACTAGGACCATGCAGGTAAACATGGATGGGTCAATGAGTATTAACTTCACATGCAATCTTATATATCAAACCACCCCCAAACCATCTCTTCCCCACCCCCCAACCTCACAGCACTCAACTAAGATACTCAAGGAGACTACCAGGTGCCAGGTATACAGGAATTATAAAAAGGTGTTCTAATTACCATGTTAATATGTATAATTCCCCTCAATTCTTTAAAGTCTTAGGACAACAGGAAATAAGCAAATTAGAAGCCAGTGATTGAGATTTGTGTTCAACACCCTCTTTAAACAATAGGAAATTAAAGTCCACAGAAATGATGTTCCATGAGTAAGTGGAACCAAATTAGGGCCTTGCGTGAGGTCAGCCCAGGCTAATGCTTTTCCCACTATTCCTCGTCTCTTGCTTTTCCTGAAACCAAAGAGAAGCCAGAGATAGCAGCACTGGAAGACAACTCCTTCCACCGCATGAAAATAATCTCTCAATTCTTAGGCTGAGTGGTTGAGTAGTCCCTGCAAGAAATCCTCCATTTCATTTCTATACATAATGACTTTTCCTGCCTTTAAGTTGGTATGAAATTTAGTTTCTGTTACCAAAGAGAAATACCCAGTAAAGAGAAAAAGAATAATCGTATGAGGTAGTATAAACACCAGTCTTGTTCTAGAGACAACAGAAATTTCCCAGTTCAAATTGTACTGTCTAAAAAGAACTTGCAGTCTGGGAATGACACACAGTCCTGGACCAAGAAGATACCTTTAAATGGGGCAAATGAATTAAAATAGTAAAGTTAGCTCAGTGTTGAGTGTTGACCTATGAACCAGGAGGTCACGGCTTGATTCCTGGTCAGGGCACATACCTGGGTTGCAGGCTCAATCCCCAGTGTGGGGCATGCAGGAGGCAGCGATCAGTGATTCTCTCTCATCATTGATGTTTCTCTCTCTCGCCCCCTCTCCCTTCCTCTCTGAAATCAATAAAAATATATTAAAAATAAATAAAATAGCAAAATTGGTGACACAAAAAGCATACATGTTAGAAAACAAATGCTACAAATCTTCCTCTTCACTAATATCAATTAAGTCATATATGAACTTCCTTTTAGAGGCTACCAAATACCAGGCATTAATGCTAAGTGGTTTAAGTGCAACCAATTTAAGCTGTATTATCACCCAGTTAGGAAGGCCTTAAGTCATTTTACATGTAAGCAAACACATTAGAAATTTAAATAACTTGCCCAAGTATACATACCCGTTTATATCTGCAGAATATGGCAAATAATTTTAGAATCAGTAAAAATAACAATCAAAGTGGCTATAAATATGTTCTTTATCCTTTTACTAAAAGTGATGAGTGTTAACATGAATTCAAACAATTTTTGTAAAATATAAATATGACTTAAAATAGGTTATGACATTGGAAAACATAATGTAGGATCAATCAATTGAAAATTATCACTTTTCATTTATATAAATTATGACTTCTGCCCTAACTGGTTTGGCTCAGTGGATACAGCGTCGGCCTACCTACTGAAGGGTCCTAGGTTCGGTTCCGGTCAAGCGCATGTACCTTGGTTGTGTGTACCAGTACAGGGTGAGCAGGAGGCAGCTGATCGATGTTTCTCTCTCATCGATGTTTCTAACACTCTATCCCTCTCCCTTCCTCTCTGTAAAAAATCAATAAAATATATTAAAAAAATTATGACTTCCATTCTTATTTAGGTAAAAATTCCCATAATTCATTAAATTTATACCAAAAAAGGGTTACTAAACATTTTTATACATAAAAATATGAACAAGATAAATTTATATACTATATGATATACTTAGTTATATACTTATATAATTTATAAGAATACTTATACATTTATACTAAATATACTTATATATTTATATACTTATGTGATATATTATACTTAGCACATAATAATGTGCTAAGAGCCCTATGAACACATACAAAATCACAACAGCCAAAGTCTATATGAACTTTGTGTCATACATCTGTCATGGATAGGAATACAAGAGAGTAAATTACTAAAATTGCTTCTTTTCAATTATGGTGTATCACTGATATTTAATGTCAAAGAAATAAAACTTTAAAAAAGAAAGAAAAGATATAATATGTACCTTTAATACATGTGGGCATCTCAGGCTCCCAAGTACTGTTTCCACCACAGAACACTGGGTTGCTGCCATTAAGGTAGAAACCCTTCAGGCATTCAAATGCAACCTCATCTTTGTAGAAAAATTTTTCTTTCATTTCTGACAATGGTTTTCCATATTTGAGTACTGGCGGTTCACACTGTACCACTAAGAAGCAGAGAAATTTCAGAATTAATAGAAAGTTGCCTTAACCCAGTGCTAGAAAAGATAGTGCAAAGTAGAAATTTCCAGTGGAAAGAGAAGAAATGAAAGACAAGATGCTATTTTTTTTAAAAAAAAGACTTTATGTGCCCTGGCCAGTGTGGCTAAGTTGGTTGAACATTGTCCAATGCACCGAAAGGTCGCTGGCGTGATTCTGGTCAGGGCACGTACCTAGGTTGCAGGTTCTATTTCCGGTCAGAGTACGAACAGGAGGCAGGCGATTGATGTTTCTTTCTCTCTCTCTCTCTCTCCTCCCGCCCCAAAATCAATTAAAAAATATTTTAAAACTCTAACTTTTTCCATCTAGAACAAACAGTCATTATAGATCATTGGTTCTCAACCTTGGCTGCACATTATAATCACCTGGGAATCTTTTTAAAATCCTGATTTCTGGGCCTCATCCTCCGGAAATTCTGTTTCTTTGTTACTAATGTTGTGGCCCCACCCCATAACAAAGAAAAAGAATTCCCGGAGGATGAGGCCCAGAAATCAGGATTTTAAAAAGATTCCCAGGTGATTCTAATGTGCAGCCAAGGTTGAGAACCACTGTTATAGATTTTTTTTTTTTATTTCATACATTTTTTTTCTACTGCAAATTTTGAGAAAATCTACCAGGTACAAATTCTGGGTAAGTTCAAATGTCACTTGAGATACTTGTTAGCTCTAAAGATTTTTAAAAACTTCATGCTAACGCTGATTATGATACCCTGTGATATGTTCCATTATGATATGTTTCAAAAGGCCGGAAAGACTCTTGTGAAAAGAAAATAGTTGAGCTGAAATTTGAAAGTTGAAAAGAAGCTAGCCATGCAAAGATACGCAAAGAAAATGTTCTCAGGTGGCAACATCACATATGAACTGGGATGTTCAAGAAACAGAAAGGCCAATGGAATTAGGGCCATGCTTTCCAAACGTTTTAGACTGAAACCTAGAGATTAAAAAAACAAACTAATTTTAGGTTGTAGACCATTACATAAACACACAGGGCTGAGATAAAGTTGAAAGTTAATACTTAGACTTGTTTTTATGTCAGACATTTAAAAAGGTGGTTAGTGGCATCTTTGTGGGTTATTTTTTAATTACATTTTTATAATTACTAATGATACTGAGCAAATTTTCATTTACCTTTTTGTCATCTGTATTTCATGTTTGGTGAAATAGCCATATTCAGGGTTTTTGCCTATTTTAAAAATTTGTATTCTCTTACTGAGCTTTGAGAGTTCTCAATATATTGTAGACAAAGTTCATTCTCAGATGTCTGCTTCGCAGATATTTTCTATTTATTGCTTTGTTTTCATTCTCTTAGTCTTTTGCAGCCCAGAAGTTTTGCGTTTGGAACACCCAATTTGTTCAAATTTTGAAAAGAATCATGCTTTATGGGCTGTATTTAAGAAGCCTTTGGCTAGGTCACAAATACCTAAGTTTTCCTGTAAAAGTCTTATCGTTTTAGGTTTTACATGTAAGTCTATGACCCATTTTGAGTAAATGTTTGCGAATGGTGCTTACATAGGTTCTGGTTCTTTCCCTCCTCTCCCCGGCTCCCCATATAGAAGCCAAATTGTGCCTGTACCATTTTTGAAAAGAGGATCATTTTACCACTGATTTGTTTGTATATCTGAGATGAAAATCAACTGGACATATTTGCAAGGGTCTAATTCTGGACTCACTATTCTGTTCCATTGTCCTATACAGACTATACCTTATAGTAGACTTTATATAGACATATAGACTCTTGATATCCGGTAGAGTGCATCCTTCAATTACGTTCAAAATTGTTTTGACTATTCTAGTTCTTTTGTCATTCCATATAAATTTTAGAATCAGTTTATCAATTTACAAAAAGTTCTGCTTGGCTTTTTATCAGGATTGTGCCACATTTATACATCAAAAACAGAGAATTAATGTCTTTATTATGCTGAGTCTTCTAATCGATGACCAACGTATGTCCCTTCATATATTAAGGTCTTTCTTAATTTCCTTTATTAGTGCTTAGTAGTTTTTAGCATTCACATCTTTTCACATATATTGATAGATTTATGCACATGTATTTTGGAGATGCTCTAAACCAGTGATGGCGAACCTATGACACGCGAACTCATTTTTTTGGTTGATTTTTCTTTGTTAAATGGCATTTAAGTATATAAAATAAATATCAAAAATATAAGTCTTTATTTTACTATGGTTGCAAATATCAAAAAATTTCTATATGTGACATGGCACCAGAGTTAAGTTAGGGTTTTTAGTATTATATAGACATGTAATTGATTTCTGCAGGTTGATCTTTTCTTTCACAACCTAGCTAAAATTAAAGTCTTTGGAAGTGTCTACACAGACAATGTCATAAATTTAGAAACTATTTTATTGCTTCCTTTCATACATATAGCCTATTTCTTTGTTGCCTTGTTGTAGGACCTCCAGTAGGATGCTGAATAGAGTGGTGAGAGCGAATATACTTGCCTTGTTCCCACCTTGGGAGGAAATAAATTAGTTTTTACCATTAAAATTAATGTAAGCTCTAAGATTTCTATGAATGCCTTTTATCCAGTTAAGATTTCTAGTTTGCTCAGAAGTCTTATTATGAAAAGATGATGAGTTCTGTCAATAGCTTTCTGGGGGCATCTAATAAGAGGATGTTGTTTTCTTCTTTGCAGTCTCTTGATATTATAAATTACACTGATTAATTTTTAAATTTGGACCAACCTTGCATTTATGGGATAAATCTTAATAGGTTATGATGCATTATTTGTATTATATATTATAGGATTTGATTTGTTAATATTTTGTTTGTATAAAGTTTTGGTTCTATATTTATTAAGGCTATTGTTTGTAATTTTCTTGCAATGTCTTTGTCTGGTTTTGGTATCACTCTAATGTTGTCCTTATGGAATTAAGTTGAGAAGTATTCCCTTCTCTTATATTTTTTGAGGAGTTTGTGTAGAGGTGCTATTGTCTATTCCTAAAATGTTTGGTAGAATTCCCCAGGTATGCCATCTGGGTCTACAGTTCTCCTTGAGGGAAGGTTTTAACTCTCTTTCTTTAATAAATATAGGACTATGCGGGTTACCTATATCTTTCAGTAGCTTTGGTATTTTGTGTCTTAAAAAAAGTATTTCTAGTTTGCTCAGAAGTCTTATTATGAAATGATGATGAGTTCTGTCAATTGCTTTCTGGGGGCATCTAATAAGATGATGTTTTCTTCTTTGCAGTCTCTTGATATTATAAATTACACTGATTAATTTTTAAATTTGGACCAACCTTGCATTTATGGGATAAATCTTAATAGGTTATGATGCATTATTTGTATTATATATTATAGGATTTGATTTGTTAATATTTTGTTTGTATAAAGTTTTGGTTCTATATTTATTAAGGCTATTGTTTGTAATTTTCTTGCAATGTCTTTGTCTGGTTTTGGTATCACTCTAATGTTGTCCTTATGGAATTAAGTTGAGAAGTATTCCCTTCTCTTATATTTTTTGAGGAGTTTGTGTAGAGGTGCTATTGTCTATTCCTAAAATGTTTGGTAGAATTCCCCAGGTATGCCATCTGGGTCTGCAATTCTTGAGGGAAGGTTTTAACTCTCTTTCTTTAATAAATATAGGACTATGCGGGTTACCTATATCTTTCAGTAGCTTTGGTATTTTGTGTCTTAAAAAAAGTATTTTTTTTGATCATAGGACCACCTTGTTGGGCTAATACCATTCTACTAACAAGAAAACTGAGCCTTAGAGAGAGAAGTAAACTTAGCCAAGCTAATCCAACTAAGTGGCAGAGCAGGGTTTAGAAGTTACAAAGTCCTTTTTAAAAAAAATATGGTCCCATGTTTAAAAGCGTTTTACTGAAAATTTTGGGTGAAGATTCAAGGTCAATCTCATCGCACTCAGTATTTTCTTTTCACCCACCCCTCTATTCACTCCCCTCCCCTTTGGCAACCATTATCTGTTCTCTGTATCTATGTCTCTGTTTCTGTTTGTTCATTTGTTTTGTCATTTTAGATTCCACATATAAGTAAAATCATATAGTTGTCTTTTCTTTTTGATTTCATTTTTATAATACCCTTTACATATGTCCACCATGTTGTCTCCATTGGTAAGATTTCATTGTTTATTGTTAAGTAATACTCCATTGTATGTGTATATGCGTTTGTTATAGGTATCACATTTTCTTTATCCACTCATCTATCAGTGGACACCAGTAATTTGTGTCTTTCCAGGAATTTGTCAATTTCATTTAAGTTGTCAAATTTATAGGCATAATGTTTTTTGTAATATTGACTTATTATTCATTATTCCTTACATCTACAGGGTATTCAGTGTTGTCTTCTCACTTAAAAATGTTTTTATTGATTTTTAGAGATAGAGGAAGGGTAAGGGATAGAGAGAGAGAAACATTGATGACCTATTGGCTGCCTCCTGCACACCCTCTACTGGGGTTTGAGCCTGCAACTCAAGCATGTGCCCTGATTGAGAATCAAACTGGTGACCTCTTGGTTCCTAGGTTAATGTTCAACCACTGAGCCACACCAGTTGGACTCATTCTTGATATTGATAATAAATATCATCCTTTTACTTGTCATTCTAGCTGTAGGTATATCTATTTTATCAATCTTCTTTAAAACGCAGGTGTTAGTTTCACTGAATTTTCTGTACTATTATGTTTTCAATTTCATTGAATTTTAGTTTTATTATTCTGTTACCTTGTTTTGAATTTACTCCCTGTTTTTTTAAAAATGTGTGTACAGCCAGCACCAGTTTGGCTCAGTGGATAGAGCGTTGGCCTGAGAACTGAAGGATCCCGGGTTCGATTCCAGTCAAGGGCATGTACCTTGGTTGTGGGCATGTCTCCAGTGGGGGTGTGCAGGAGGCAGCTGATCGATGTTTCTCTCTCATTGATGTTTCTAGCTCTCTATTCCTCTTCCTTCCTCTCTGTAAAAAATCAATAAAATATATTTTTTTAAAAAGAATTAAACATTTAAAAAAATGTGTGTACAGAGTTTATCATTGTTTTCAGTAAGAGAGTCAGTCTTGTACAATTTATTCCACCATTACCTATTGTGATATATCTCAGACATTTTAATATAAAAAGAACTTATTTTTTTAAAATATATTTTATTGATTTTTTACAGAGAGGAAGGGAGAGAGATAGTTAGAAACATCGATGAGAGAGAGACATCGATCAGCTGCCTCCTGCACATCTCCTATTGGGGATGTGCCCGCAACCCAGGTACATGCCCTTGACCGGAATCGAACCTGGGACCTTTCAGTCTGCAGGCCGACGCTCTATCCACTGAGCCAAACCGGTTTCGGCCAAAAGAACTTATTTTTAAGCCAGTGTGTGTTTAGTTTTTGGTTCTTCCAAACAAAAAACCCTAACGTACATGTACACAGTAGTTCACATTGTATAAACTGAAGTGCCAAGAACATGTTGGAGGTGGGGACTCCTACAACTAGAATTATTTTTGTTTCATAAATTAAAAGTCAATTTAACAGGAGGAGGAAGCACATATATGACTCTTTGTTTACTTATAGGTAAAACTATCTACAAAGTGTTTCTACTGTATTTACAAATGAAGAATAAATGGAAATATCATTACCTTTACATTGAGGAGGGCCACTACTCCATTTGTCAGGCCCAGAACAAGAAAGCTTGCTCTCTCCAACAAGTGAATACTCCTGAGGTCCATCTGAAGGGTCACAAGTATAAGTCACTACTTCATTAAATTCAAATTCAACCCTCCAGCTATTCGTGCGTTTTCCATTTTCTATTATTCCAGGTTCTCCACAGAGAATCTCTGAGAGAGAGAGAGAGAGAGAGAGAGAGAGAGAGAGAGAGAGAGAGAGAGAACAGAGGAAATGAAAGG
>NW_006291401.1:32663-43703 GCF_000327345.1 Myotis davidii | reverse complement strand
CACATTTAAAAAAAGTGTGTACATAGTTTATCATTGTTTTCAGTAAGAGAGTCAGTCTTGTACAATTTATTCCACCATTACCTATTGTGATATATCTCAGACATTTTAATATAAAAAGAACTTTTTTTTAAAAAAATGTGTGTACAGAGTTTATCATTGTTTTCAGTAAGAGAGTCAGTCTTGTACAATTTATTCCACCATTACCTATTGTGATATTCTCAGACATTCTCTCATCACTGATGTTTCTATCTCTCTCTCCCTCCCTTCCTCTATCTGAAATCAATAAAAATATATTTTAAAAAATGAATCAAGTCACCAGGATGTAATACATAGCACAGGGAACCTATAATAATAAAAGCATAATATGCTAATTAGACCGGACATCCTTCCGGACGAAGCCAGTGCTGGCAGATGGGGAAAGGAAGGCCTCCTCTTGCATGAATTTCGTGCATCAGGCCTCTAGTACAATAATAATGTAATACATTTGAATAGTGACAATGGTTACTATACTTATCATAGTGATTACATTGTAAGGCACATAAATAAACGAATCATTATGCTGAAACCAATATACTATTCTATATCAATTATACTTAAAAAAAAATCAGCATAAGTGCATATGACTCTTTGTTTACTTATAGGTAAAACTATCTACAAAGTGTTTCTACTGTATTTACAAATGAAGAATAAATGGAAATATCATTACCTTTACATTGAGGAGGGCCACTACTCCATTTGTCAGGCCCAGAACAAGAAAGCTTGCTCTCTCCAACAAGTGAATACTCCTGAGGTCCATCTGAAGGGTCACAAGTATAAGTCACTACTTCATTAAATTCAAATTCAACCCTCCAGCTATTCGTGCGTTTTCCATTTTCTATTATTCCAGGTTCTCCACAGAGAATCTCTGAGAGAGAGAGAGAGAGAGAGAGAGAGAGAGAGAGAGAGAGAGAGAGAGAGAACAGAGGAAATGAAAGGAAAATGAAAGATTAAGACAACATTTAGTAAAATAAATTCAATAAATCCATTAACATGTGATTTCTATAATCTAGTGGTGAATCTACTACCCATTTAGTATGTTTCTGTGAGAAAATGTTATTATCCCAAAGTCAAACCAGGTAGAAATGAATTTTCAAAAGAAAACTGATTTTCTTAAATACCTAAATGAAATACCAATATTTATCTATAAGGCTATGTAAGTTTTGTTCTAGTCATCCTAAGGTTTGCTGAAAATTTGAGGAGAAAATATGCATGTGATTAAAGCTTCACTGATAGTTGAGAAATGCTTTATAATTTATAAATATTTGTTAATTCATTGGTTCACAATTATACTAAGATATGTCTGTTTTTCACTTTAAACCTGACGAGTACAGTGAAATGTTCCAGAAATTACAAAATGAGTTATTTCACAACAAATTAAATCTAAGTGTCTTCCTTTAAGCCAGATTTTGAAGAGATTTATGAAAGTGTAAAACAATGCTACCATTCTCACAATTTGTTTTTGGACATTTTAAAATTTTTTATAAAATATGATTAAACATGCATCAACTTTACTGTTTTTTTAAAATTTATATTAATGAATAATTATTTTAGAAACTTGTTTTCATTCCAATATAATAAATATCGATAGACATAAATCACATAAAGTGAAGCTCTTTGGAATCTTTGTTAATTAAAAACATAAAGGGCAAAAATGTGGAGAAAAGGGAGCCCTCTTACACTGTTGGTGAGATTGTAATTTGGTGCAGCCACTAT
Source organism: Myotis davidii (assembly GCF_000327345.1). Classification (NCBI taxonomy): domain Eukaryota; kingdom Metazoa; phylum Chordata; class Mammalia; order Chiroptera; family Vespertilionidae; genus Myotis; species Myotis davidii. Next base: position 41,951 of record NW_006291401.1, on the reverse strand, counting down.
CAGAAACAGTTGTGAGGTTCCTCAAAATATTAAAAACATAAGTACAATTTGACCCAGCCATTCCACTTGTTGGCATTTATCAGAAAAAAACAAAAACACTAATTCAAAAGATATATACACCCCTAGGTTCATTATAGCATTATTTATAATAGCCAAGTTTTAGAAACAACCTAGGTGTCCATCAATAGGTGAATGGATTAAAAAGGTGATACACACACACACACATATACACACACATATATATACATATATATATATACACACACACATATATGTGTATATATATATATATTTATATAATACTAGAGGCTTGGTGCATGAAATTTGTGCACGGGGGAGGGGGGTGTCCATCAGCCCAGCCTGCACCCTCTCCAATATGGGACATGCCTCTCACAATCCAGGACTGTTGGCTCCCAACCACTCACCTGAGTGACTGCCCCTAATCACTCCCCTGCCAGCCTGGTTGCCCCCAACTGCCCTCCCTTTCAGGCCTGGTCCCTCCCAACTGCCCTCCCCTGCTGGCCATCTCGTGGTGACCATCTTGTGTGTTGGAGTGATGGTTAGTTTGCATATTACTATTTTATTAGATAGGATACAAATATACATTCATATGCAATGGGATATTATCAGACAAAAAAAAAAAGAATGAAATCTCATCATTTGCCAATAACATTGATGGACTTAGAGGGTATTATACTAAATGAAATAAGTCAGAAAGAGAAAGAAAATACCACGTGATTTTATGACATGTGGAATCTAAAATAAGAAACAAACCAGATAGAAACAGACTTATAGATACAGAGAATAAACTGATGGTTGCAGAGTAAAGGGGGCCGGGAGGATGGGTAAATAGGAAAAGGGGAATAAGAGGTATAGATTTCCAGTTATAAAATAAATCAATGCCAGACCAGTGTGGCTCAGAGGCTGAGCTTTGACCCATGAACCAGGGAGTAATGGTTCAATTCCAGATCAGGGCACATGCCCGGGTTGCAGGCTTGGTTGGCAGTATGGGTTATGCAGGAGGCAGCCAATCAGTGATTCTCTCTCATCACTGATGTTTCTATCTCTCTCTCCCTCCCTTCCTCTATCTGAAATCAATAAAAATATATTTTAAAAAATGAATCAAGTCACCAGGATGTAATACATAGCACAGGGAACCTATAATAATAAAAGCATAATATGCTAATTAGACCGGACATCCTTCCGGACGAAGCCAGTGCTGGCAGATGGGGAAAGGAAGGCCTCCTCTTGCATGAATTTCGTGCATCAGGCCTCTAGTACAATAATAATGTAATACATTTGAATAGTGACAATGGTTACTATACTTATCATAGTGATTACATTGTAAGGCACATAAATAAACGAATCATTATGCTGAAACCAATATACTATTCTATATCAATTATACTTAAAAAAAATCAGCATAAGTGGGTCCCCCAGGCCAAAAATATTGAGAATTGCTGGTCTAAATTCTAAAGTGGAAATTTACTTACTTTCACATGTTGGGATATCACCGCCCCAATACACTGTGTCTCCAGAAAGTTTACAAGTTACAATTGGTTCACCTTTTAAATAATAACTAAATGAAGGGGGAAAAAAAGGTTACTGTTTTATTTACCAGTTAACAAGATGTACATAATAAAGAGGAACATTTCATATAGTTGTTTTCTGCACTATAATAAGTTGAGGGGGAATTTTCTTACATAGCACACTATCATGAAAGTTCTAACCAAATCTGAAATTTAATTAAACAGTCTCTGCATTTGCACACACATGGGCCAAGAGCAAAGATATCTAAAGACACCTGCCATGCCTGGCAGGCTGGCCTTTTTGCTCTCCTGGGCATAACCCATTAATTTCCATGGCTTTGCTCCTTCCATTCTGCTCAGTCACACCACAACGCAGTACAGAGCTTGCCTACTGGATTCGAGTCCCAGCTCTCACACTGACTGGTTATTTGAGCTTGGGCAAGTCCCTTCATGTTTCCCTTTCCACATTCCTCATCTATGAAGAGGAGATAATAGTATATATGTCATAGGGCTGTTTTGAGTATTAGATGAGTTAATAGTGAGTGCTAGGTAAGTTTTAGCTCTTATTAATGCAGGCATACCTCAGCGATATCATGGGTTCGGTTCCAGGCCACCACCAATCAAGTGATTATCACAAGAACTCGAATCATACAAAACTTTTGGTTGACCAGTGCATATGAAGTTATATTTATACTATAAAGTAGTATATCAAGTGTTCAATAGCATTATGTCTAAAGACAGAATGTATATAGTTTAATTTAAAAATGCTTTATGCTTAATAAAAAAAAAAAGCTAATCATCATTGAGCCTTCAGCCAAGTTGTGACTTTTTTGCTGGTGGAGTGTTATGCTTGGATTTTGATAAAAATGCAATATATGCAAGGTGCAATAAAGCAAAGCACAATAAAACGAGGTATGCATGTATTCTTTAAATCAGGTTGTGTTTCTTAGGATAGCTCAGACATACGACTTGATGAAATCTCTGATTACTTAAATTCACAGTACTCTCTTCCTTCTGGATTCTCATTGCAATAATCATGAACTACTATTTGGTACTTCTCCTTTACTATTTTGCTGTCACATCTCTCTGTCTATATTGTATTTCTCAATAAGGATACAATTTCTGAGAGAAAAAAATCTTAAATATTTGGTACCCCTCAAAATGCTTTAGCAGTCGCTCTGTATATAACTATTAAATGGATGTTCCATTATTTTTACTTGATTAAGTTAAAAAATAGTGAAACGGTTTGTACAGTTTCAGAAGGTTCAATCATTTTCTCCATATGTTAGTGTTTTCAGAGAGAATTCTGAGGAGATAGCAGAGTAGGACTTTGTCACTCCAATTAGACAACAATTTCAATAGCAGGATCTGCTTGAGTTAACTATTTTTGAACTCTGCGGTCTATTGAGGGCTTGAAACTTCCAGGGAAAGACTCCAACAAGTAAACGTAATTTCAGCTCTTAGGAAAATAGCAGCTATACATCCCCCACCATCCACAATGTGGCAGGCAGCTGTGTCTGTATTCCTCAAGCAGCCTGCAAGAGCCAGGGCGGCAAAAAGGCCCTGCCCTACAAATATCAGAAAACTGTGTTCTGATTACTGCTGCGGATCACAGAGAAGCGGACAAAGAGAGGGGAGGCCATTGTAGCACCTGCTTCTCTAGCTGGCCCTTTCCTCCCCAGCTGAAACGACTTTCAGGGGATTTAAAGATCCTGCACCCCTTTCTCTCCACTACATATTTTTCTTTACCTCTCTTAGAAGGCAGATATTAAAAACCAGGATCTTCAAAAAGAACTGCATATAGATAGAAAGTTAGAAATTGGGTGCACGTGCTCAGGGCAAGACTCAGAAACAGCCTGAGAAGACCTTCGGTTTGTATCTTGGGCTGACCCTCAGCACGGAGACACCACACTACAATGAAAGTATCCAAAGACAATACCCAAAATAGCAAGGTCTAAGGAAGGTACAGAAGCTGATTTCTTGAGTTACCACATTATTAGATTCAATATAAATTCAAAAATAAAATAAATCACAAGGCATGACAAGAATGAGGCACGTATGATCCATTTTTTTAAAAAAATCAACAAACTGTCCCTGATAAAGGCATTGATGGCAGATTTATTAAACAAAGACCTCAGAATAACTCTGAGAGATGCACGAAGAACTAAATTAAAAATATGAAGGAAGGTTAAGAAAATGATGTGTGAACAAACTGAAATATCAATAAGCAGATGAATAAAAAACAGAAAAAAACAACAAAAAGAAATTCTGGAATTCAAAAGTACAATATGCCTTGAAAAATTCACTAGAGGTTTTAAAGGTAGATTTGAGCAGGCCAAAGAATGAATCAGTGAACATGAAGTTAGGACAATAAAAATTATCTAAAGAACAGAAAGAAAAATAAAATGAAGAAAAATTAACAGAGCTTAAGGGACCTGTAGGATACCATCAAGTGGACCAACATGCACATTGTGATAATTCCAAAATGAGAAGACAGAAATGGGCAAAAAGAATATATAAAGAATATGAAGGCGCACAGCTCCCCGAATTTGATAACAGACAGGAATATAAACACCCAAGAGCTCAATAACCACCAGGTAAAATGATTTCAAAATGACCTACACTAAGACACAATACAGTAGACTCTCCAGATCTGTAGGTTTTACATCTGTGGATTTAACCAACCAAGAACTGAAAATATTCTTAAAAAGAAAAAGTACAGATTTCTTTTTCTTGTCATCATTCCATGAACAATACAGTGTAACAACTATTTTATACAGCCTTTACATTGTATTAGTTATTATAAGTAGTCTAGAGGTGATTTAAAGTACACAGGAGGATGTCTATAGGTTAAGGGCAAATACCATGTCCTTTTATACCAGGGACTTGGATTAGTATCAGCAGGGGGTGGGGAGATATGCTGGAAATAATCCCCCAATGATACATAAGGATGACTGTAATCAAACACTCAAAAACCAAAGACAGAGAATCTTGAACTAGGAGAGGGAATAAATCATGACATACAAGGGGTTCTTAATAATATAATCAGTATATCATCAGAAAATTTGGAACCCAGAAGACAGTGGGTAGATGTACTAAAAGTGCTAAAAGAAAAGAACAACTCTAAACCCAAAATACTTTACCCAGCAAAACTGTCCTCAAAGTGAAGGGGGAATTAAAACAGTCCAGGGTAAACCAAAGCTGAGGGAGCCTGTGGCCACTAGGATTTCCCTATAAGAAATTTTCAAAGGAGTCTTCCAAGGTCAAATAAAAGGGCACTTGATTATTGTTCAAGAGTTTATATGGCCATAAGACACTGGGGAATGGGGGAGGCTGGGGGACTGTCTAGGGCGGGGCAAAAAATGGACACATATGTAATACCCTTTGTAATAAAAAATAAAATTTGAAAAAAAAAAAAGAGTCTTCCAAGGTCAAATAAAAGGGCACTTGAAAGTAACTTTCACCCAGATGGGAAATAAACTTCTCACTAACGGTAAATACATGGGCAGTTATAAAAGCTTGTATTGTTTTAAAAATAGTTTGTAACCATAATTTTGTTCTCTTCACAATTTAAGAGATAATACATTTAAAGAAAAAATTTTTAGTGTAAAAACTAGCAGGACAGTAACTTTAAAAAAAATATATATGTTTTTTTTATTGATTTCAGAGAGGAAAGGGGAGAGAGAAAGGGATAGAGAGATGATGAGAGAGAATCATTGATCGGCTGCCTCCTGCAGCCCCACACTGGGGATCAAGCTTGCAACCCCTGCATGTGCCCTGACTGGGAATCGAACCTGTGACCTCCTGGTTCATAGGTCGACACTCAACCACTGAGCCACACCAGCCAGGTCTGTAACTTTGTTTTTTAACTCCAAATCTTGTTTTGTATATAAGAGATAATGCATTTAAAAGAATATAAAAAGATGCAATTTTGAGACAGTAACAACCAAATGGGGTGGCTATGACTCTATAAAGGAGTTAAGCTTGTGTGTATTAAACTGGTATAAATTCCAATTTAGATTGATATAACTTTTGGATTTTAAATGTAATCCCCATGGTTACCACACAAAAAATAGCAATAGAATATACTCAAAAAGAAATGAGGAATAATTTTTAACATTTCATTACAAAAAAGACCACATAAAAGGAAGACAGTAATGCAGGAAATGAACCAAAAAGACTACCAGGCATCTAGAAAGCATATACCCCAAAGGCAGAAGTCCCTCCTGGTCGCTAGTTTACATTTAAATGACAAACTCTCTAATCACAAGAAGGAAGTTGGCAGAATGAACACATAATCCTACTATATGTTGTATACAAGACACTCTTTTGAGATCCAAAGACAAAATCAGTTGATGGATGGAAAAAGATATTCCATGCAAACAGTATCCCCCCAAAAAAACGGGAGTGGCTGTACTAGTATCAGGTAAAACAGACTCAAAATCAAAAAAGTTTACAAGAGACAAATGACCTTAAGTATTATGAATAAAAGGTACCTAACAAACAGCTAAAACGGTTATAAACATTGACACCCAATGACAGATCATCAAAATATAGAAAGCAACAGAACTGGAGAAACACACCTTTCTACATAACAGCCATTTCTGCCATAATAGTTACAGACTTCAATACCCCACTCACAATGAAGTATAGAGCCACCAGATAGAAAGTATGTAAAGAATTAAAGGACTTCAACAACACATTTCTGTGAGCGCTCCTTCAACTCTGAGACTTGTTTTGTTTTTAATAGGGTGCATGTTGTTGTCAAGGATGAAGTCACCATGATTACTAACTACATTTGTGATGCTTACAATAAGCTGATTGTTACCTATAGCAAGGGTTATGTAATTCGGCTTTCCTTTAAGTTTCTATTAAGTCCATATGTTTTCAGTCTCCCTCAAAAGCCGGGGAGTTGATTGGCTGCAAGTGCAACTGGTCACACAGAAAGCAGGTGAAATCAACTTGATGGCAATGTTTAAGACAGTGGTTCTCAACCTTGGCTGCACATTAGAATCACCTGGGAATCTTTTTAAAAGCCTGATTAGATTTTTAAAAGATTCCCAGGTGATTCTAGTGTGCAGCCACGGTTGAGAACCACTGGTTGAAGAAGAGAAGAAAAACAATATGGAACCGGTAACCTTTCCCATCTTTTCTCTAAGGGGCCACTTACCCATAGTTGCAATAAAAGTACGCATCTTTATCAAATTGAAAGCCCGTTTGTGGTTCATACTGCTCATAGACTTTACCGTTAGGAACCTTGGGAGCTGGACATTCTTTTTCTAGAAGAAAATTTGCAAATTCATTTTTTTATACAAATTTCAAAACAGATTTAATAAAAATAATTCTACACCGCTGTTGTCAGTTCGTGCAATAGTATTTGCTGGAGCTAACTATTATAAGGGAAAACATAAACTCACATTTACCCAAACCACGCCTACAAAAAACTTCCCGGGGAGATTTGTCAAAGCTTAAGCACCTGTCTTGCTATCGAAAACCTCGTTTCCCATGAGAAAATCATCATTGCCACAGTGGGAAACGAATCCAAGTTAAAAGCAACACCAGCACCACCAGAGCAAGCACACATGCATACAAAAAAAGAAAGGCTTTATTTACTTACTGTAACAAGCTTCATCAATAGGGTACCAGGAGTTATTTTTCTCACAATAGGTGCTGAGGCCATAAAAATAGGAATAATAATATCCTGGATTACATTGATAATATACTTTCTCCCCAGGTAAATATGCAGGTTGAGGGGGAACCTTTAACTTCATAGATTGGAACACTGGTGGTTTACCACAGAGACCTAAAAGTAAGGAAATACAAGCAATAAAATGAAATATTTAATCTCCTTGACCAGCCAGGGACTGTGGCGTGGCAGCAGGTGGGTAGTCCAGAATAAATGGAAAGATACTTGGTAAGATTTTAAAGACTTGTTCCCTGCTTTCATCCAAGGGTCCTAGGAGTGGGCCACGTGCTGCCCTTGCTTTAAATAGCATTCTATTCGCTTTTGGTTTATTGGGGGATGAGCTGGATTTTTATTCAACAGTAAATTTAGGAAGCAAATATCGGTGTTTTAGGTCTGAAAGATACACCATATAGGTATGCATCACTCTCCATCTCTTTTGGAAATTCATTTCAAAACTCAATTCACTTCTAAGAAGTCTTCCCCCCCCCCAGCCTTTTCATTTCAATAATTTCATTTCTCTTTTCTTTTTTTTCTTTTTCTTTTTTTTTTTTTTTTTTTTTTTTTTTACCTGTGGGCTTGAAAATCTAAAAACAATGTGTTAGAACAATTATGTAAAATAATGTGATGGAGACACATCAAGTAAAGTCCTAAAGGGCTAAAAGAATCAGGGATCTTTCCTATTCGTGGAAGGATCTTTAAAAAAAGGAGATAGGCCTATTGTGACCCCAGAGGAACCTTCCGCCTGTCTTACACCCTGGATTGTTCTCACTTCAGATGGTGAGACCAGTCAGGAGTATTCCAAACAAGACAAACTTTACTCTTCTTTCGTATCATATTCTAAAAATCTGAAATTATATATATACCCAGTCCAACATTTCATTGCCATCATGCCCTAAAGTCGACGCAACCCTAAAGCCCTCGTAATTAACAGCATTTTTTTTTACAAGAGGATTACTTGAGAGGTCGGTTTTATTAACATTTACTGAATACCCTGAGCGAGACATTCCCATTTACAATAGGAAAACAAATAGCTAGAAAGTCTATATAATTCTGTTCTCATCTGAATGCATAAGATCACTCTAGAATTTCCTGGAACCAGCAAGAAAAAAAGCACACAACAGTGTGATTAAATTAGGCAAGCAACCTTTGGTGCAATCGCAGTAACTGAAAGCATATAAAGAAAAGAGGATTCCTAATATGTCTTTTTATACATTAAAAGTGCTTTTAATAGTAAGTGTTTATATAACATAACTCATTAGATTTAATGAAACGTCGCAGACAGTGTATGGCCTCAGCGTTTAGTTTTTGAGCTGTACAATAGTACCATTGCTTATTGTTCATTTCTTACGATTCTCATTTCTCACTAGGTTTAGCTACCAATGTTTTCTTCGGTTGCTTCCGAATCTTCCCTAGATAGGACGCAATCTAATGGGGGGGGGGAGGGACAGAGGAGCAAAATACCAATACGACTTGGGGGCAACAATGAGCCTGTAACCTTTATGTACAAAAGGCACTGCGCGCCCTTCCCAATCCTAAACCCGAGGACGCAGGGCTGTTCTCACTCAAGGCCTCCACGTGCGCCCCCGGCCCCGGGACAAAGCCTGCGGGGAGCTTGCAGGCGCCGCGCTCCACAACGCGCACACCAGGCCACACGCAGCCAGTCCCATTCCTAGCTTCCAACTCACGGGAGGCAAGCACTTGTGTCCGTGTTTACAGGGGCTTTGTCTGTCGTTGCCAAACTGAAGCCCGTGGCAGTGAACTTCAGGCGGAGGGAGGGCCAAGAGACTCTCCTCCCCTGTCCCCCGCTCCCGCCGCCACCGCCACCCCCACCCCCGCCTTCGGCACCCTTCAGCCCGCTCCCCAACCTCCAGTTCGTTCCCGGAGCGCACACCCTCTCCAGGTTTCCCTGGTCTGCAGCCCAGGTGAGGGCTCCCCATCCCGAGCGACTCCGGGCACAAACACCTGCAAGCTTCAGCTGGAGGCATTCCCCCGTCCCCGGCAAACACCCGTGGCGCCCCAGCACCCTGCAAGCTCAGTGCCCACCACCCAGCAGCCTTCATCCCCCCCACTCCA
>NW_006291401.1:25062-32587 GCF_000327345.1 Myotis davidii | reverse complement strand
ATGGGGGTAAGTGGAGCACTAGGGTCACCAAAGTGATCCCCACGAAGCACCAAGAAGAAGAGGGACTCTCGGGGGGGCGGGGAGGTGCCCTGCGCGGCTCGCAGGACCGGGTCATGTTGCGGGAGGCCCGCGGGAACCCTCGGGGGCAGCGTGCACTCACCTTCCCGACCGCGGGCACCAGACGCAACAATCGCTGGACTCACTGTCAGCAGCCGCGGGTGGGCGTGCCCGGCGGGGCGTGCGGGGCAGGGCGGGGCCGGCGCCCGCCTGGGCGGGTGGGCACACGTTGTGGGGAGCTCTGGAAAGAAAAATGAGCCATGGGAACTCCCGGAAAAAAAAGAATAAAGCGCATCGGCCTGAAAATAGGAACCCAGAGCCTAGTGGGCCGCCTAGAGGCCAGCACCCCTTAGGGCTCCGCTTTTGTCCTGGGGCCTCCAGGAGGTCAGCAGTGCCAGGGCTCTTGCTCAAATTTTGCCCGAACGAGGCATTATTAGGGACAACACCGGAGGTGTCCGTGGTTGAATGTCTGCTGCGGAGTCCCATCGAAGCCTGTGAGATTTCAAATTCACCAAGACGATTTCACTGTTTATTTACTAACCATCCTGCACTCACCTAAGTAAAAGAAGGACGTGTCTTATTTTACTTTTTATCCAGTCCCAAGGGTGTTTTGTGTACTCACAGCTATAAATCTACTTTTGCCCACCCTTGTATTTACTGTTTTCTACAATCATCTGGACACAGTGCTCTGTGTCAATTATATCTCAATAAAGCTGGAAAAAAAAACCTTTCCCATTTACTTCGAGGCTTGGAAATAAGTTTTGTTCTTGTTAGAAAATTTAAAGGATAGGGAAAAGGTACGGCTTGAGTTTGGTAACCTAGTTACAGGTGCTAGATTAAAGGCCTGGGGTTTTACTGGAACTTTCAACCAGTGAAATTTCTACACCTGGTGTCCATCAAGCCATTCTTAATATAACGGAAGACATTCACCTTGATTTCTTTAACTTACTTTGATTTGACCCATTTAAGGCTCCAATTGATATGTTCTGAGCCATGTTGCCTAGTTTTCTGGACAAGATACATGAGGCAAGGGTAGAGTTTTCTTGCTTTTTCTCCAGTGCCCAGGCTGTTCTAGCCTGTAGTAGGTGCATAATGAATACCTATTAAATACTGGGTGAAATAAGTGGGTGTCGCTGTCAACTGCATTTAACATGTCTCTGCCCATTCTCCACCAGCAAGGATGTGCCAAATCCTGGGAAATTTCTGAAAGATGATGATTACAATAATTTTAGACACTAGCAGGAACAAAGCGGGAGTTGTCTCTAAAAGGAATGAGCTGCAGGTGTCGGCATGGAAAACTTTCCTAAATCGGGTATTGTAAGCTGACCTACGGAGTGGAGCTAATGTCTGCCCCTTAACCTGAGGTCCTCACAGGAAGAAGAACCCATGAGCCACGCTGGCCAGTGCTATACGACATTTTTGAAAGAAACTGGAGAAGATGCAAATAAATGCAAAGACATTTCATCTTCACAGATTGGGAGAATCAACATTGTTAAACTATCTGTATTACCTAAAGCAATCTGAAGAAGAAATGCAATCCCTATCAAAATCCCAACAGCATAAAGAATCACACAAGGTATTTTTTTAAAGATAAAATGTATTTGAAATGACATTTTACAAGCAACCAGATCTTCTGACAAAAGCACCAAGAATATATCCAAAGATTCAATTGTACACAAAAACTTGGGAATTAAAATTTCACTCCCATAATTAAAAGAAAAAACTTGTTTGAGTTGGAATTACTGAGTGATTATGGAAACACAAAGTATATAGTGTGAGAAAACCTGAAACCAAGTGGAAATTAGAGTGAAATGTTTAACTCTATCTGAGAAGAAAAACCACTATTAAAATAAAATCAGACTCCTCTATAAAGGTATGCCCATGAAAACCACAGGAAATCCTTCATTCTATGACTAAATAATTAAAACCACACTGTAACCAAAAGTATGTGGTAACAGTAAGTATGCTGATTATAAAAAAGGAAGAGTCCGCATATAAAAACAGTTCACTTTAGTGACTTCCTAGAAAAGGTGACTCCTCAGAGCTACTAGTATGTAACCGCTGATAGCCAAAGCCCGGCTCCAGGCACATCACAGGCGAGGCTTCAGAAAGTCCTTGAAGAGCAGGTGGCAGTGACACTGGGCTCCCATCTTTCTCATCAGGCAAACATTCCTTGTCCTGCTTGAGAATAAGTGCAAATAGGAAGGTACAGCTTAAGGCATCATTTCGGTGATGGGGAGCCCATACAGATAGGCTTGCTGATATTCAAATGGTTTCTTTCCAACCCGTGTTCAGCTGCATTCCAAGCAAGAAGGCACACTGAAATGAGAGTTCCTGGTTAGGAGGCAGCATTGGTACAAATCAAAGTTTAAATAATGGGAATGTTAACATTCTCTGTACAGACCAATTGCAAGTACTATAACCAATAAAGCATCGAGCCTATTCAAAAATATTATCCCATTAAGAGGTCCTTCTCAGAGAATAGGACATGGAGCAATTAACAAATTTTAGATTGATAAATACGAATAAAAGTGCGGGAGAAGCTGAAGCAACGGTCTCATTCTCCTTGATTCACACATTCACTGAATAGATACTGATGTAATGGCTTTACTTTGGATCCCTACAGGGTTGGATTTAGAGATCACGCTAGCATGGCCTCCCCTCTTCTCTTTGCTTTTCCTATGACGCACCGGCAGCAAGCCAACATTTCTTTCCCCATTGCCACAGCAGTTCTTCTGCATCTTGTTCATGGTGTATGTCCTTATTCCCTGATATGTATGTTATATGTGTGTCAATATATTTTATAAACTAAAATAAGCTCTAAGAAGATAGAGGTGGTATCTTTACCTTACAGATTATATACAATAAAGCATATAAGACATATTTGAGCTTGAATTCTATCGTTGCCTCTTACTGACCCCAAAACCTTGGCCAAGAGAAATGTTTAACCTTGGCTTTCTTATCTTGGGTTTTATGTGCTTACCCTGGTATTATCTTGGGACACTCCTTACTGTTCAGTGTTGTAGTCAGGGCTAAATAAGATAAGGCATGAGCGACTCTCAGGATAATGCCTGGGTATAGTAAACCTTCAAGTGTTCACTCCCATGTTCTCCTGACAACCACAGGGATCCTTGATGCTGCCTGCCAATGCATGGCGGCTATTTAATGCCTCCTTTTTCCTTAAATCCCTATCATCTCCTTTCCCAACCTTCTTATCGGCTGATCATTGTATTTTCTATTCACTGTGGGAACAGAATCGTCAGAAGAGAACTTCCACAGATGCCTTCACCACCACATCTCCCCAGCTGCCTTCATCTGCACCCACATGTTCTGCTTTCCCTCTGGTTCCCAAGGCCACACTCCTACCTCAGGTCTACACTCCCTGCTTTAGCACTAGACTCTGTTCCTTCTAGCGTACCCAGACACAGCTCCCTGCTTTAGCACTAGACTCTGTTCCTTCTAGCGTACCCAGACACAGCTCCCTGCTTTAGCACTAGACTCTTTTCCTTCTAGCATACCCAGACACAGCTCCAGCCATTCCGCCATTCCTTCCCTCCCAGTATTTTCCCACTTTCTCCCAGATCATTCTTATCAGCACACAGGAATTGAAACATAGCTGTCATTTCTCCACTCTTAAAAACATTTAGTTTGATTTCCTCCTTACTCTTAAATATTTGTTGCTTGACTATATTAAAAAAAACAGGGAATTAATTAGTTGACAATATGACATAGGTAAATTCACGATTTATATGCATGATTTTATTTTATTTTTTAAATATATTTTTATTGATTTCAGAGAGGAATGGAGAGGGGGAGAGAGAAACATCAATGATGGGAGAGAATCATTGATCAGCTGCCTCCTGCACGCCCCCTACTGGGGATCGAGCCCACAACCCAGGTATGTGCCCTTGACTGACATTGAATCCAGGACCCTTCAGTCTGCAGGCCAACACTCTCCACTGAGCCAAACCATGTAGGGCTATATGCATGATTTTAAAATCTGTGCAGTGGAACCATACAAACTTAGCATTATGCTTTTTGATAAGTATGAAAAGGACATTTTTACATAGAAATTAATAAAATATTTCAATTTCATTAGATATCCATGTACCTTCTGGTTATCTTGCTGGGTTGTATGGATCAACAGAATATACTTCTCGTGTCTCTAAATGAAAATCTTCTTCTATGAGGCTTTTATGTCTATAATTGCTAAATGGAAGAAGGAAGAAAAAGTAAAATTTTTACTCCTGCCATAATTGCTGTAAAGATATAGCAGTTGTTTTCTTTCCATAATTCTCAACACATGGTAAGCACTTTTCAGGGATGAGTCCATTTTATTTTCCTAAGTAGCCTATGAAATAATCACTATAATCCCCAATTTTGGAAAGGCCCATAAAAACAAATAATTTGCTAGGCTATTAAGTGTCTAGGTCAGAAGTTGACATTACACAGCTTTATCTCAGACCGAGAACTCTAAATGGCCAATAACTATGGCCCCCAGTTTAAAACAAAAACAAAAGAAGCTTTTATTTTAAGATGTGATCATACATTTACCTACTTGGGACACAATCTCCCAATCTAACTTAAAAGAAAATGTTTATATTGGATATTTAATTCAAAATCCTTACATGGTCCTACATGACTAAACCTTTAAATGATTTCCCCCCCCCCTCTTTGACGGCATATCTACTTTGCTTCTAAAACCAGTTTACTAAAATTAGCAAAAGACAAGAAAATGTGATAATCCTACCATGTAGAACTCTGCAATAAAGTATTACAAAATTACTGGGAAAGAAAACTTACTTCTAGGGTTACTTACAGAATGTCCCCAACTACCATATTTAAGAGGTAAAATGATAAATAATATATTAAGAATATAAAAAATGGTACTTTTTAGTTATGATGTTCAGATTATATTAAAATATCTTACGTGGCTAGAAAAAGTTAGCAGTCTTTTCTTCAAATGTTAGATAGCTTTTATAAATATTTAGTGTTGTTACTAAACACCCATGTTTAAATGATTATTCATCTCATTTACAAAAAGTCATTAAGGTGATTGAAATGTTTGTATCAACTATCAGAAAAGAAATTGAAGTGGGTTAGAAAGTAGAAGTAAAATGAGAGTGATGCTAAGCAATTTAATGTAACATATTTGGTTCATATCAATATAGGCACTTATATCCAGTATTGATATAATCATGTTAATAAACTTAATTATCATCAATAGAAACAATTCAAATGAGCTTTCAGGCATTCCCAAAGTTTGGAAATTTTTCTCAGATGAGATGTTCTGAGAGCAAAGTTAGGAGATAGAAAAGACATAAGAAACCACATTCTCTATTTATTTAAATGTATAACTACTCTTGGCTAAAGTTATCTTCTAACTTCCTTCAAGGAAAAGCCATGCAAATGACATCCCTATTTTTTTCTTGAGACTTTTTCTCCCTTGAATTGTGTGAAACAGCTGTTTCTTAACTTTTCTCCTACTTCTGACTGCTCCTTCCCCTCCTGCCTTTTAAGCATTACTGTCCTTCCGGGATCGGTTTCCAGTGCCACAAAGTGGCAAAGTCAGCACTGAACTCATCATCTTTCCCCACAAACCTGCCCTTTCCCTCTTTTGGTGAAACACTGGGACCATCAAGTGACCTCCACTTGGCTCGTTCTCTGTGCCCCCTTTTCCCTCCTTTCCACACGACACTCAGTCCTGGAAATCCTAGGCTCTCAACAGTGAAGATGCGTCCTGCACCTGCTCCATCCTCTGGATCCCTGCCACTGCTGCTTCAGCTGATGGCCCAACCCTGCCCCTTCTCTTAAAAATTGCGAATCTGAATATATTTAAAAACAAATTTAATATATTTTATGGACTTCAGGGAGAAAGGGAAAGGGAGAGAGAGATGGAAACATCAATGATGAGAGAGAATCATTGATCGGCTGCCTCCTACATGCCCCACAATGGGGATCAAGACCGTAACTGGGCATTTGCCCTCACCAGAAATCAAACCTCCTGGTTCATAGGTCAATGCTCAACCACTGAGCCACACTGGCTGGGCTGAATATATTTTTTTGCTTGCTTAAGTTCCTATAGGTTACACCCTAATTCCTTGTTATGGCCTGAAGGCTTTTGATAATCTAGCTCCTAACCACCTTCCTAGATTTCCCAAATGTCTATGAAATGGAATATTAGTCCCAAGGGTTGTTAAAAGTATTATGTGAGAAGAAAAAACAAAACAATAGAATTGTGTAATCCAATTAGTTTGGGAAACACTGGCTTAAAAAACATGAAACTGGCTTTTGTATTATAGGACTTCAATTATTCTTTTGTTGATTGTGAATCCTCATGAGAAAAACACAGTATGCAGTATTTCCCAATCTTACTTTGTCACAGAATGCCCTTTCTCCTGAATTCATTCACAACACCATCCTCTGGGAAACACGACAGCCTAAAGTACATCCCAACTGTAGACCGTGCTGTGCTCAGGCCCAATCGGACTTAGAACAAACTACTCAGTTCATAGGTGCCACCGTTGCATAATTTCAATGCAACCCTTTCTTGTTTGATGCCTACAGTAGGTATCATATAACTGTGATCAATGTAAGCAGATGGCACTTGGTGACTTGGTATTTTAAAGAAAATTTGCTGGAGTTTGTGGGTTACATGTTTGGGGTGACGTGACTTAGTCATTCCCCAGTAGAACCTGAGACTAGGTAAGACTTCACCCGATTATCCTCCCTAAGGCTGAAGGAGCCAAAACCTTTTGTGCTTTGGTGAAGCGTGCAATGAACTTACTATTTTCTGTGTTTTAATATTATGTACAAGGTGACACTAACCAAGCAGATAAGAACCATGAAACCTGCAGAAAGACCTAGAAAACAAAACAGCAAGTATCAAATTCAAGAAAAATGGGACCTATATAGTTTTGAAGTGATTGTGGGGCCTATTCCTAGTGGTGGGGGACATGGAATGTTACTTTTATCCTATCTGAGCCATGTAAATATTGAATTCCTAAATAATGATTCTTGGGCTTAAGGTTTTTCTGATTCAATCTAGGCCACATTTCATCTAAAGCACCAAGCATTTGACCACAGGGTTCCAGTCAAGTTCTGTTGGGCTTTTCTGTTCCTTTCAGTTTTATTAGCAATATTCCAGTCACTGGGGTAAAATTATGATCTCAGGACACCAGGGTCCCATGACTTTGCAGAACAACATTTAATTCTCAATTGTGAAAGGTATTTTGCTACTGCAGAATAAGCCAGCCTAGTTTGATAGTACCAAATCATGCAAAAGATGAAAAGTTAATGTAAACCAAACTTTCAACTTAAAAATGAGAAATAGCTGGCTGTTCAAAACATTTATTTAACTATATTCAAAAGCGACAGTTTGTAATGTAAAGGGTACATTAAAACATTCTTAAAACGCCCTAGGTACTTTTCTATAAGTTAAAGTGAAGGGTGAGTTATAGGGCCACAA
>NW_006291401.1:19107-24997 GCF_000327345.1 Myotis davidii | reverse complement strand
ATATATATACACTTAAAGTATTTGGGAAGACTTACCACCAAGAAGAGGAGCAAGTGACCCTAAGGAGAATCCAAAATCATAAACATATTAGTCTACTGGTAGCTGCATGATTCAATGTAGTCCAAAGCCCCATGGCAATGTCCCATTCAGCCCCACTCCCTCTAAGTCTACTTGAAAAGGTATAGTGGAAGCCTGAATTCTACCCACTGCTTCTTTATTTCTTATGTAACAACTCACTGGACTTAAAAAAAATTTTCGCTTTCAGTAAATTGCAGTAGCTCACCAACTAAAAAAAAATAATACACTCAGTATAATCAGAGATTTCTCAGATTAAATGCAAATATTAACTATTATAACAGTTTGCTTAACATACTTTTAGAGGTCCCAGTCAAACTTGTAAGCACTTATAACTTACAAGTGTATAAAAGTGCCAAATGATAACTATATTATAAGAAAGATAATTCAATGAGTTTAAAAGTCAGCTTCACTCTAAAGAACATACTGAAATACTGGCTGGATTTTGGCCTTAGATAGCAAATTACCAAGCAATACTATTGCCCACATCTGCCCCAAAATAAGATAGGTGCATTTTTCTTATTCTAAATTAATGAAAACAATAAATTTTGTAGACACCGTCACATTATTCTCTCATGTACTTTTTCTCACCATACTTAGAAAGGAAAAGGGGGGAAAAGAATTGGGCAAAAAGATTAGGTAGGTGTCTTATAAAACAATACAACTGTCTTAGCAGTTACATGCTTTTCTTTAGCTCAAATGGCAAGTGCAGATTTAAAAAATGTTTCCTTATTCTGAGCAAAATCCCTGAGTTAATTATCAAAAATAACTTACCCTTTTTGATACATGTTGGTACACCTGGCACCCATTTGTTACTGGCATGGCACCTAACCAAGTCACTGCCATTCATGATGAAACCCTGGTTGCAGGCAACATATACAGTGTCATTGAGGGAATATGACGAACGGGTTTTATTCAGCGTGTATCCATGTTTGACTTCTGGGTTAGGGCAGTGGGCCACAGGAGGAGGTTTTAAGCACCGCGGGGGAGGTCCACTCCAAGATCCATGTCCTTCAGAATCACTTATGCATCGTATGTTTCTCTCTCCCAGAAGAGAGAATCCTTGGTCACATTCATAAGAGATTTCAATTCCATATAGAAAGCGTTCTGCCATCACATCTGTGTGCCTCCCGTTGTCAATCACTGGTGGAGCTGGACAGTGAATAGCTGCAGAAGAGATTCGGGAAATGCTGCTTCAGCTACTGTACCAAGGCGGACAGTCATCATTCGGGTGCAAATAAAACTATGTGACTGCATGTATGACACATAACGATACAATTATTTAGCTTTACAACCTGCATTGTTCTCATCAAAACAGCTTTGTTAACATTTCTGAATAATATATATTCATTCCAAAAAATTTAAAAATAAGCTATAAATATAGGCTATATTTGTGTGTTTTTAAAATCTTGATTAGCAGATGTATGCAAAATACTCAGTTCCTACTTGACAACTTTGCTTGCCCAAAAGAGTGTTGAACAAACTGAGAAAGCCATTTCTTATCTTAGATATATTGAGATAGAACATGTAGACTGTTGAGGTAGTTACAGCCTAGTTCAGCCATGGGCAAACTACAGCCGCGGGCTGGATCCGGCCCATTTGAAATGAATAAAACTAAAAAAAAAAAAAAAGACCGTACCCTTTTATGTAATGATGTTTACTTTGAGTTTATATTAGTTCACACAAACACTCCATCCATGCTTTTGTTCCGGCCCTCCGGTCCAGTTTAAGAACCCATTGTGGCCCTCGAGTCAAAAAGTTTGCCCACCCCCTAGTTCTTAGGTAGCCTGTCCTCTCGAATCCCCAACTATCCCATTTGCAACTTTAATTTTTCTCTTACCTTCACAAAGTGGAATCCTTTGGAACCAAACCCCAGTCTCAGTATCTTCACACTTCTGATAAGTATGTCCAGTCAGCTGATACCTAGAGAGAGATTATCATACATTTCTTTTTCCCAATATCACCTCTCTAAAACCTCACTTCCTCATACCACAAATACAGAGGAACTTCTACATAAGAACTTCAGTACAGAGCAATGAAAATCCTTGACTCTCCCAGTAAGCAAACTTCTTTAGATGACAGCAAAGCTATTTCCATGTCAAAAAGAACAGCCCTAACCAATTTGGCTCAGTGGACAGAGAGTCGGCCTGCGGACTGAAGGGTCCCAGGTTCGATCCCAGTCAAGGGCATGTACCTTGGTTGCGGGCATATCCCCAGTAGGGGGTGTGCAGGAGGTAGCTGATTAATGTTTCTCCCTCATTGATGTTTCTAAATCTCTATCCCTCTTCCTTCCTCTCTATAAAAAGTCAATGAAATATATATTTTTAAAAAGAACTAACAAGTCAGAGATGCTACTTAGACTTTTGGAACTTCATAGTCTGTGAGTGTGGCAGTGAGGAGCTGCAAAAAGAGTCACCAAGACAAGCTGAGGGTGCAACTAATGCACTAAACCAAGTGGGGACTCTCTCTGGATGGGTCATCTCATACTCACCCATCTTGACAGGATGTATTAACTAGAACCACATGCGAATCAGCTGGAAGCTCTTGAACATCTTCTCCCGTGGGCTCACATGGCGCTTCTGGAGGAGCACAGCTGGAATTACTCACACATGCTTGCTATCAAAGGGAAGGCAACTCTGGAGCTAAAGTACCTTCACACCGAGGGGCAGAAGGACTCCAGTTTCCGGAAGGCATACAGTGAATGGATTTGTTTCCCACAAGCGAGTAGCCGGGGTCACAGGTGTAGTCTACAGTCATCCCAGAGACAAAGAGGGTCCTATTTCCGCCCGTATGCCGACCGTGGTGCAGCCCCGAAGGTGGCTGGCAGTCTGAAGGAAAAACTTCCCACATAAATACCAACAAAAGAACTTATACTCAAGAACATTCACTGTACAACATCTGACAACAGATAATCTTAAACATCTTAGCTAAGGATCATAAAGCTCTAATTCATTACTGAATGTTGTCTGCTCTTTAGACTTCTTTAAACAGGTCCTCTCAGTATCCACCTTGAATATATTCTGGATATAAGAGCCTTCACATAAAGAACATACATAACACACACGGAACATGGTTACAGATAAAAGAAATAGGATAGTAATCTGTGCCCCATTGACTTTCTCCATGAGTGTAGTTTTGGGTGGGAGATGAGAATAGTAAGTAAATACCTTATTTTCCCCCCATTGGGCTGTTTACCTTTCTCACAAACGGGTATTGCAGGATCCCAGGTGTCATTGGCTTTGCAACGAATCTGACTGCTGCCCTTCAAAGTAAACCCATCAACACACTTGACTGTCACACTGTCGTTGTAGACATTCGGGGCTTCCTTGCCCGATATCTGGTATCCATTTTCAATGTAGACATGTGAGCACTGAACAGCAGGGAGGGAAAGTTTACAGAGAGGAGCAGGGCCACTCCAGATGCCCCTCTCCTGACCATCTTTTGTACAACGGATGGTGCTCTCCCCGATGAGTTTGAATTCTACTCCTTTCTCTGGCCCAGGGTTACAGGAATAAGTGACGGTGGTTCCATATGGAAAGTCTTCTGAGGAACTCCCTGTGTGTGCCCCATTGTCGATACCAGGGGGCGGTGGGCAGGTGATTTCTGGAGAGATGAGAAGTGACCATATCATTCTGTTTCAGTTTTAGACACCAATGAAGAGAAAGGAAGTTGGTTATGAATCTGTTGTTATCAAATTTCCTGGAGGATATGGGTGAGATTTGATGATATATGAGTTATATCAAAGCTCATTATGTGTGCAAAATTCAATTTAAACAGGTTCCATAGGAAATATTTTTTATAATTGATATCTTTGTTAAGTGTGAACATGTACACCAGTATTATACTGTGAGGCAGTAAAGACCAGTAGTAAATTATTAAAATAAGAATTCTTTTTAAAATATACAACCTACACTAATAAGAGACAAACATGCAAATTGACCTTACCTTCGCTATGCCTTAAGCCACACCCACCAGCCAATCAGAGCAACTATATGCAAATTAACCCAACCAAGATGGCGGCTGGCAGCCATGGAGCTGGAGCAAGCAGGAGGCTTGGTTGCCCCAGTGATGGAGGAAGCCAAGCTTCCCTCCTGCCGTGGCCAGCTCTGAGCTCCACTCAAGACAACAAAGTTTCAATTTTAGAAGATAAATAAACCCCAGATACCTGCTTTTAGCTGGCCATGGCCACTGAGCTGGAGCAAGCAGGAAGCTTGGGTTGTCCCTGGCGATGGAGGAAGCCAGGCTTCCTGCCTGCCCACCCTGGCTGGCTCTGAGCTCCACTCAAGGCTACAAAGTTTCAATTATAGAAGGTAAACAAATCCCAGAATAAAAAGAAAAAGAAAAAAAGGAGAGGCTGGGAGCTTCCACTGCTGGGGGGCTTGGCCAGCCTGAAAACGGCCCTCAGCCCCTCACCCAGACTGGCCAAACCTCCATGAGGTGAGGGTCCCCACTGGGAGGGGGTCTTGACCAACCTGCAAACAGTAATCAGCCCCTCACCCAGGCTGGCCAGGCACCCCAGTGGGGACCCCCACCCTGAAGGGGGTGTGACCAGCTGCATACACCCATCAGTCACTCACCCAGGCTGGCCAAGCACCCTAGCAGGACCCCCACCCTGATCCAGGACACCAGCCAGGCCCACCCGTACACCAGGCCTCTATTCGATATAATAAAAGGGTAATATGCAAACTGACCCTAACAGCATAAAGACTGGGAATTACTGGTCAATATGACACACAATGACCACCAGGGGGCAGATGCTCAATGCAGGGGCTGTCCCCTGGTGGTCAGTGTGCTCCCACAAGGGCAGCTCTGCTCAGCCACAAGCCAGGCTGATGGCTGCCAACATAGTGGTAGTGGCGGGAGCCTCTCCCACCTCCTCAGTAGCATTAAGGATGTCCGACTGCAGATTAGGTTTGCTCCCTGCTGTTAGGTGGACATCCCCCGAGGGCTGTGAGGCTGCCAGAGGGATTTCTGACTGCCAGCTTGAGCCCAATCCCCCAGGGAGCAGGCGTAAGCCAGCAGGTGGACAGCCTCCCAGAGGTCCCAGACTGCAAGAAGGCATAGGCCAGTGTATGAAGCTGCCTATTGTCTTCACTAGCAGAGAGGTGTGGACAAGGAACCCGGTAGGCTGGTGACCCTTGAAACTCTGGCAAAGGTCAGAGCTGTGCATCCACTGTTTGTCCAGACAATGGTAGCTGAATCAACTTCCCCATTTATTATTATGTAAATCTTGCTAAAGGGCAAGTCTGCCTGTTACTGGAAATTGCCTGCCTAAGGGCTATGGGTGTATCCCAAACCAATAAAAGGTTAGTGAGGCCTGAGCACCAGTGGAAGTTCTTCCCCTTGAGTTGGATTTGCCCCACTGGCCTCCCAATATTTCTAAATTATCTCTTGTCTTTTATCTTTTATTTGTGTGTGGCCCCTCTTCCAGATCCTGAACCCTGAATGATATGGTACGTGGGGGGAACAAACAAACAAATATACAAATCTACATAGGCCGGGCTGAGGGACCTCCCTGAGTGCACAAATGTTTGTGCACTGGGCCTCTAGTAGTTGAATAAAAGGCATGGGAACATAGAATTGAGCTTCTTTTGCATGCCATTTTAGTGCTGAGGTGATACAGTAGTTTAGCCAAGAATATTTGTTGTTGATTGAGTATATACTTTGGTAGGCAATAACTTTGAAGTCTGATGTCTTATGCTGACTTTACAGATGAGGGGACAGAGTTACAGAGAAATTGCATAAATCACCCAATTTCATATGAAGCAGTAGATACAGAATAAGATATCAGATCCCACATCAATATCCTTCCCCC
>NW_006291401.1:16127-19027 GCF_000327345.1 Myotis davidii | reverse complement strand
TCCCCCCCCCCCCCCCCCCACTAAACTACAGTGTACGCAAAATTAAACATGGTGGCTCATATACTCACTGCTTTCATCATCTTATACACTTAAATCATGTATTAACATGGAAAGATATAATAAACACAGTATTAAACTAATAATCTCACAAAAGAGGGCCATTAACTGCAAACATTCAAATTAAGTGATTGCTATGCTTTGAAGTAGATAGAGGGGACAGTAGAAAGACAGAAAAACTGTTGACAAATTTAATGGAACAGAGGCTAATATTCTTATTCCCACAACATAGCCTAAAACAGAAATCTCCCAGGGCATGCAGAGGTGTCACATTATCTCAGGTTCTCTGTTATTTTTTGCTACTCACCTTTACAAAGACGAATCTCTATATACCAAGGAATGGTGCCTTGACACAGCTGATAAACACTCTCACCTAACCGGGACCTAGAGATAGAGTCGTGTCATTTTGCCGTCTAGTGACCATTAAACTAAGCAAGAGCTATTGGCTCAAAAGCAGACTCACCACATTCAGGACAAGAAGCAATAACAGAATGCAGCCAGCATCAGCTCCATCACCCATTGCACAGGAGTAGTTCCCATACATGGAAAACTAGCAAGATTAGCGCTTCCATGGACACGGGCCAGGGAAGGGCTTTGAGGTAAACGCTTACACAGAGCTTGCAGTATGCGCTGATAAGCCAGGCCCAGTTCAGGCTGAGCCAGCACTCACTCACCCTTCATCGCAAGAAGATTTAACATCTGGTCTAATCAATTGATTCTGAGGTTTTTTGTAGAGATACTTCCCTATAGGTTCACACTCTGCCACTGAAAAAAAGAGACAAAGATGAGAAATCAACACAAGTAATCTCAAAACTACAAAACATCTGCATGCAAGTCCTGATACCTTTGCATTTGGGGACAGTGGGTGTCCACACCCCCTCAGAGGTACAATGTATGGATTCTTCGCCCACCAGCACATAGCCAGGGTCACAGCTATATTTTATGGATGTTCCAGGCTCAAAGCTCAACCCATTTCGATCTTCCTTTTGCCCATTGAGGATTTCAGGAGGGGCTTGGCACGCTACAAGAAAGAAAAAAATGTATTGTCTGAACAACAGCAACAGGGAGAAACAGCCAAAGAAATGGGCATTAACGCTGTAATTCCTCTCTGGTGGCAGCTGTATGATGCAGAAGGTGTCTTACAGCCCAGTTTGGGGTAAGTTTGGGCCAGTGTTTCTCAATCTTTCCCTCTTCTTTGCACTTAGGCTGCTGCAGATTTTGTTCAGTTTCCACTCGGTGCTTTACCTCCTCTCATTTCTTCCTTTCTTAAGGAATCTCCTCATATGCTCTCAAGGGGAGATTCTCATATACCCATGGAATGGGGGCTTGGATGACTTCCCTTTTAAGAAATCAGTATTAACACAAACAAACATTTTTTCCATAAAGAAATGGGCAACTTAGTGGTTCCTAGTGTTATTTTTCCCAAGGACACTTCTACAAAATGAACAAATGGTGAGTGTAGTGTTTAAAAACGCCTTCTACATAATTTGAAAACACTATACATATTGAAGAATTGAAGCGACTACAAACTGAAAAATAAACTGCTTACACCCAAAGTCCCTACCTATAATTCTTAGAAAAGAAGAAATCAGTAAAACCTTTTCTTGGTCCTGGAACACTCACCCTTTTCACAGACTGGTGCAGAGGGCTCCCACGTGCCTTGGGCACTGCACCTTATTCTCTCGCTACCTTTCAAGGTGAAGCCCAACAAGCAATCAAATGCCACAGTGTCATTATATGAATATTGATCTTTCTGCCCAGACGATATTTGGCCTCTTAGGATCTGGGGAGGTGGACAGTGAATTCCAGGAGTAGAAAGTTCGCAGCGTGGGGGAGGACCACTCCAGATCCCAATCTTCTGACTATCAGTGGTGCAACGGATAGTGTCCTTCCCAATCAGGATGAAGTCCACTCCTCTCTCTGGGCCCGGGTCACAAGTGTAAGTGACTGTGCTTCCGTATGGAACGTTCCCTGAAGAGTTGCCGGTATGCCTTCCATTGAGAATAGGACGAGGTGGTGGGCAAAGGATTGCTAGAGAAATTAGAGAGAAATGACCAGGTTGCAGCTGTACCACACACAAGAAAGCCTCAGACTTGATGCCACTCTCATCTCCTAGGTTCAGGGTCCTAGGATATTTGATTTGCTGATGAACCATCAAGGCAGCTATCCCTCTATATAAAAGCCTAAGTGAATGTTATGACAGAACAACCGAATGACCAGAATGACCAGTAGCTATGATTCAACTGCCCCCCTGGTGGTCAGTGCATTCCCACGGCCAACCTCCCATGGCTGGCCAACTTCCTCCTGTCCCTCCCTGTGGTGGGCCAACCTTCAGCAGTCCCTTCCCCCATCTCTCCCCCTGGCCAGGAGGCCCTGATTGGGACTGGGTGAGACAGCCCCAATCGGCTCTGATTGCCAGCCAGGCCTAGGGTCCCCACCCATGCACAAATTCGTGCACCAGGCCTCTGGTAACAATATAATTGAAAAAGTGTATCTTGCCGATCCTTGGATTTCTGTTACTGAATACACCCTCTCATTTATGTCCATGGCCTGGCTTACAAGTCTACTTAATTTTAGAGAAAGAAAAGCCTAGGACAGTGATGGCGAACCTTTTGAGCTCGGCGTGTCAGCATTTTGAAAAACCCTAACTTAACTCTGGTGCCGTGTCACATATAGAAATTTTTTGATATTTGCAACCATAGTAAAACAAAGACTTATACTTTTGATATTTATTTTGTATATTTAAATGCCATTTAACAAAGAAAAATCAACCAAAAAAATGAGTTCGTGTGTCACCTCTGACATGCGTGTCATAGGTTCACCATCACTGCTATAGCCCATTC
>NW_006291401.1:8778-14967 GCF_000327345.1 Myotis davidii | reverse complement strand
TTATCCTGCTAGATATTATTAATATAGTTCTATGGGATCCTATATGTGATACATATATATTTACATTGTGAGTATATGTGTAGTCACATCTTATTTTATGCAAATTATTAGTTTAATACTGTGTTTATTATATCTTTCCATGCTAATACATATAGGTCTATCTAAGTCTTTCTAATGGCTTAATTATGTTCTATAATCATCTCATATTCTGATTATCTTCAGATCTTATGCACATCAAAGGTTATATATCTATTTATAAACACATAGATAGAATCATATTTTTCTAATAGTTTTTTCAGTTCATTAATTGATTTAGGATAAATTGATATTGTTCTTCATTAATAGCTAATTTTGATGGTAAATGTTTGTTAAACATTACAGTCCCTGTAATTGTACGATTGGAATTCAGATTTATTTGAGCAACAAACCTAAGTAAATAAAAATATGAGAACTTATAGTAATTCTAACTTTATTTTTCTGCTTTCTCACTTGTTATTTTTATTCTTAATTTTACTTTTAGTGCTGACACTATTACAGCCATCCCCATTTTATCTTTAAAGTTATTTGATTTGAAACACTGTGTTCTGAGGAGATGACTTGGTAGAATAGTGCATCACTTCAGAAAGTGTTTATAGAGGTCTCAGAACAGGCATCATTTCTGCCAGATTGTATTAGCACCTATTTACAAACGAGTTTTATAGCCATTGGATGTATTTTTTCTAATAGGCCTCACATTTTTTCTCATTTTAACATCAATTTAGATATATAGTTCAAAACCACACAATTCACATAGCACCCCCTATCTTGTGGAACTTATTCAATTCAGTTATTAGGTATATTCAGTTATTTTTTTCCAATCAAACTTTAAAATTCTTTGTTCTAGTGATGTTCGTTGAATGAACATTTATATCCTTCAGGACTAATGCCCCCCCCTCCCCCAAACAAAACAAAACAGGGGAATATACCTTTCACCCTTTGCCATGCTTCCTCCCTCACCCCTACCCTTTACACACCCCACTTAGTTCAGAGTGATACAAAACCTGCCGAAACCGGTTTGGCTCAGTGGATAGAGCGTCGGCCTGCGGACTGAAAGGTCCCAGGTTCGATTCTGGTCAAGGGCATGTACCTGGGTTGCGGCACATCCAGGAGGCAGCTGATCGATGTTCCTCTCTCATCGATGTTTCTAGCTCTCTATCTCTCTCCCTTCCCCTCTGTAAAAAATCAATAAAATATATTTTTTTTAAAAAAAGGAAAAAGAATGATACAAAACCCGACCTGCACAGAAATGCAATGGTCCACCCTCCCGATTCAAGCTGATTTTCTCTCTTACTCACCACTCTCACAGGTTGGTAGTGGTGTCGGCCCCCACCTTCTATTGGCCTGGCACCAAACGGTCTTGCTTCCTTTTATGGTGAAGTTGGCATCACAGGTAAAGGTCACAGAATCACCATGTATGTATGGTGGTCTAGATCTTTTATCTTTGCGTCCCCTTGCCACTACGGGCTCAGAGCAAATAGCCCTTCTGTTGAATGATATTGATTATGACAAGAAAAAGATTCAGATGTAGATTAAAGCTCCAAATATAGTTTATGTCACCTTATTAGAAACAGACTTAGAAATTTGTATAATTTATTTCTTAGGGACTCAGAGTACCTACTTATCCCCAAGCTCCTAAATTCTTACCTTTCTTTTGCTGCTCAGCAAACAAATCAATACAGGACTTAAAAGTACCATCTTGACCAAACAATGACAATGAAAGAGAATTTGTTAAATAATTCTGAGTCTCATCAATTTTAATAAAACTGAAGGCAAACAGCTGTGAAAATAATATGTTAACAACATGCTAATCACATGTGGGGAGGTACCATGGACTTAATGAAATATGGACTCAGACCTGGTCTCAGATTCCCACTGTCATTGAATAGCTGAGTGACCGTAGGCAAGTCTTACCCTCTCTAAGCCTCAGTTTCCCAGTCTATTGTATAAATTAAGCTACTTCATAAGGTTGTAATGAGAATCCAGAGAGATAGAAGTACCTAAAAGAAGAACAATTATTCAATTGTCTATTTGAATAGACAATTATTCAATGTCTATTTCAAACATACAATGGGGGCTACAAGTGGTGAAAGTACATTCTATTCCTCTACTAAAGGGACTGCAGCCTCACTACAGTCATTTGTCATCCTTTGATGCTAAACTCCTTTGAAAAAGCCACAGGAAGTGAGCAAGAGTTTGGAAGAATGACCTGATATCCTTGAACCAGGATACCAAACCACCATCTGTCTTTCTCTTCCTCTTCTCATCACCACAATGTATCTGCACAACCAAAGCCTCATTTTATTTCTAGATCACCAGATTTCCAGCCCAACTCACCCTTCCAGTACCTGGGTGGTGGAGGATTCCATTTATTGTTTGGTCAGAACCATGCGTTTGATGGTGAAACCAGGCTTACACTTAAACATCACAGTATCATTTAAGGAGGATGAATGCCTATACTCAGACTCCATAATTCCATTTTCAACTTCTGGAATTGGGCATTTGAAAAAACCTACAGTCATCATTTCCTTGCAGTACCTCATTCTTCATCCCTGCCCTTCATTCATTTGGTTACCAAATGCTAGTGACCGAATTCCCCAAATCTCCAAACCAACCATGTCATCATTGCTGTAATCTCTCACTGGATCACTGAGTAACAGAATTTCCCTTTCTAACTCTGGTGTCCCTTGGTCTTCATCTTCTATGCACATCTACCACTGCACACGTCATCTTTCCGAGGCACAAATGCGATCATGCCACCACCTACATTTAAAATCTTACAATGACTTACCATAGTTGATTGAAAAAAAAAAGTCATGGCCTGTCACGGTTAAGATCCAATCTACTTAATCAACTGCTATTCCTCACCACGCACCTCATACTGCAACCGCACCGAATTTTTCTATTTCCCACAGATATGTTCTTTCATACCTTCATACCTCTATCTATAATGCCTGGACCTCCACAATTCTTTTAGATAGCATTTATTATGTACTTCTCTATGATATCATAGAAATTTATCTCTATGAATAAATGAAATCATATCCTAGTGCGGTATTTGTTTAAACTTGGTCTTTAAATTAGTAAAGGAATTCTTTACAGGAAGGGATCAATAGACTTTTATAGTTCTCTCCAAGTCCATCATTTAGCTTAAAGCTTCAAACCTGTTAGTTACTCAAAAATATCTCTTGAATTAAATGGGGTAAGAATGAAGTGAAAACTAATATTCCTTGCATACTAACTTACAACTCACTCTAACACAGTACAGAGAGCACAGAGCAAGTTCATGGAGATTACAGGTAAATAGAGTTGGCCAACTGTGAAAATTTAACCTCAATACTCAATGCCCTTAGGAGTAAAAGAAAACATGCAGTACCCAGGATCCTTTTCATTAAGATAATTTACTAGCTTGCTGGTTATTTATCATGAACACAACAGGTTAGCTCACAGAGATACACTAAGAGGCCCAAAGATGCCTCTATTATAGAATACTCAGGTTTACAGTATTGCTGAGCATCTGACCACTTGGAGGTCTCTAGACAGGCGGTAAAGAACGACTTTTTTATATACCCAGGAAGGCACTCAGATTCCCAAGATGTCCCAACAGCAAGCTCAGACCGATCACACTGAACTTTATTTAGGCTTAGCAACAGGATACTTTGGCAGGAACTTGCCCTGACCTAGACACAAAGACCACAGGAATGTCAAAGTAAGAGAGGCTAAAACTTACACTCCGCTTCTGCTTTGTCACTAATTTTCCTGACAACTTTAATCGTTAGAAAATAAACAAAAAAAATGGGTAGCAATCATTTCTGGGACAAAAATACATATCTTGCAGTTAGGGGTGCAAATACAGAGAAATAAGCTCAGAAGTGCAAAGACATTTTAGGATGAACTTTAGAGACTTTAGGAAGTCATGTTTCATAAAGTTCCACAAAGACCTTGGAGTAGTTTCATCTTCCTACAATCTAATAAATAAAATGTAAAACCTTATAAATAAAAAGTTTTCTGGGATAGCACAGGAAACTAAAGAACATCAGAGACGTTATAAGCTCAGCACATGTATGATTCTCTAAAATTACTTTAATGAATTCACATTACTATCTTAGTCATTTAAGCTTTAGGTCATAGCATTAAAGTGTTTATGATTCTTTATTATTGTATTCCATTAACTAGAATGGGGAAGAGACTCAATCTTGATTCTAGACTTGTTCCATAAAGATTTCATTTTTTAACATGTATTTTGAATCAAATCTGACATCAATCAATTTCCTGTTTTCATGGGCAAAAGGATTGAGGATATATTTTATCCTCATTAAAATAAAATCTAATCTTACATATGTTTTGGAAAAATTCCTGATCATTAGCTCTGGTATTACTGGTTTCCCACCCCCAACCCCCTTTTCTTTTTCTGTTTTTTGTTTTATTTGTTTTTTTAAGCAACTCTCCCATAGTGAAACTTTATTTCTGGGGTGATCTGCATACCATGGCTACTCTACATTGCGTATAAAATGTTGGCTTTTTCTCCTTAACTCAGGATACATGCAAAGAGTAATTCCAGTTTCATAACTTCCCACAGAGGTGCCTGAGACCTTCATTGAGATTGCACTGACACTCAGCTTCTTCTTTTCCAGTTTTGATTTTTCTTCCTACTCATTTCTGTAAATATTGAGGCTAAGAGCATTTCCTCATAACTGTCTTACACTCCATCTCTGTCTCAGCATTTCCCTGCTGGCAACCTAACATGTGACCACCACAATCAGGCTGTGGAGCAGAGGGTGCTTCTCCATTTCCAGCTGTAGATGGTCCAGTGACTCACAGGGATTGTTCTAGCAAGGACAGGTTCATGAACTGCAGAACGTGAGGGCAATTCTGCCTGGAATGCTTACACTGGCAGGAACATTTTAACGCTGTTGCAATCACCATTTCCTCATTTACTTTCTCTCCATAAGGCTCTGAGGATTTTGGAGTTACGTGGTAAATTTATATCTTAGTCTATTTAAGGCCCACGTTACCCTCCACCAGTCATTTGTTCATTAAATGCTCCCAGAGAATCCTCCTCCATCCCTCCAGAGCATCCCTTTTGGGTTATAATAGGGTAGTATTATGGTTTGGTTAGTGTCTGCCACTCCAAGTACATTTTAGCAAATACTTACTGATTGCCTACTGTGTGCCTGCATCCAACAGTGGGCAAAACACAGTCCCTGCTTATATTCCAGTGTGTGTGTGTGTGTGTGTGTGTGTGTGTGTGTGTGCATGAACCCACAATAAAAAACCATGAAATAAGGATCATGAAAATAGGAATGGTTTGTTATTGTTCATCAGTGAGTCCTCAGGACCAGCACAGGACATGGCACATGCAAGGCAACTATTTGTAGGATGATGGCTGCTTAGGACAGAATGCAACATACAAATTGTATATATGATAGAATTCTAAAAATAGAAACATAAGCGGATATAAAGACAGAAGGACATAGACCCAAGTGTTAAAAATTACTGTCCTTTGATTGCGTATGTTTGATATGATAAGCATGCTTTCTATGGCATATATATTTTAAATTGCATATCCCATTCAGTAAAACACCAAATAAACCCAGTGGATGGGCTGTCAGCTGTATTTTTGAGCTGTAGGGGAAAAGCATATTAGCATTTCTTAGGGTGGTCATTTCTCATTGGTTGGTTACTAATGTTTTCTTAGGTAGTTTTCCATCTCCCCTCAAATAGGACCCAAAACCATGGGGAAAAACGAAAAAGAAAACCAATTCCAAGAAGCCATTTGGTAATAGAATGGTGTACTGTCTATAATTGGTAGGAACACAAAATGACTCCATGCCCCCCTCCCCTAAAAAAGGAAGAAAATAAAACAAATCTAAACAAAACCCCGCCCGATATTGGCCAACAACCAATCTATTTGAGTGCAAAAAGCACTGAGCGCCCTTTCAAAACCCGCTGAACCCAGGAACCCAGGCTTCTTTGGTGCAGCGCTCCCCGCCCAGCACGCGCTCCCGGCGCCCACACAGAGCCCCCAGGGAGCTTCCCGGCCCCACACCCCGCGCAGCTGCTCTGGGCACTTCCACCAAACACACCGCCCGGGACCCCCAGCCCACGCCAGGGGGGCACAACAGCCGCTCACCCAGGCGCCCCCCGGCCCAG
>NW_006291401.1:7786-8551 GCF_000327345.1 Myotis davidii | reverse complement strand
TGGGCACTGCGGGCTCCCCCCGCCCTAGATCCGCGCGCAGAAAGATCTGGGCATCTCCGGCCACTCTGTCACCCCAACTCCGCACCACCCGGGTCGACCCAGTCCTGCGCCTCCTCCCGACCCACCAAACGAAGCCCCGCTCCTCCCCCTCCCCGCCCCCGCCCTTGGCTGAGGACGGCCTGGGGCTCCCCGACCCGCTCCAGGTCGCCCGGAGCGCACACCCTCTCCAGGCTCCTACCGAAGGATGTGGGGACCTGGAGCGCTAGAGCCACCAATAGGACCCCAACGAAGCTCCAAGAAGAGAAGGGGCTCTCAGGGCGGCGGGGAGGTGTGGTTCGGGTCCCGCCAAAAGCCGTCATTGTCGGGGAGATCAGTGGGAATCCCGAGAGAGCCAAGGAGCAGGTGCCTCATTGAGTTCAGATGCAGCAAAACTCAGATTCAGTGCCAGGTGCCGCCCCACAGGTGGGCGTGTCCTGGGCAGGCGCCAGGGCCAATCGGCAGCCTGCAAGGAGGGGTCTGGGCGAGGGGTGGTGTTTCAGGGCTGGATGGGGAAGGACAGCCCTGGGTGGGTGTGGCCTCTGCACTCCCCACACCTAATGTAAATGACTTTTGTCCTT
The DNA here is from genome assembly GCF_000327345.1 of Myotis davidii. NCBI lineage: Eukaryota > Metazoa > Chordata > Mammalia > Chiroptera > Vespertilionidae > Myotis > Myotis davidii. The sequence goes on along the minus strand of NW_006291401.1, from coordinate 7,934 downwards.
TACTCTCCTGAGAGGACCCCTGGGAAGGAAAAGTATTCAACTTCCCTGTGCCATTAAGCATATTAAGCCTCAACTCTATGGGGCCCATGACCTTGCAGAACTAAATGTTTCATTTCTTTGAAGAGGAAATGTACATGCGAAAAAGTAA
>NW_006291401.1:3868-7753 GCF_000327345.1 Myotis davidii | reverse complement strand
CAATCTCCCAATGCCGGAAAATTGAGAATGAGCAAGATTGGTTTGTAGGTTTGTAGGGTTGTGAGTTAACCTTGTGTGGGTAGTCAAAGGAAGTGGGGGGGGGCGGGGGCGGGGAACGAGTAACATGATGGGTAGTAAAAAGAAAACAAAAGTTGACATTTTCTTTCCATTAGTTGTTGCCAAAGAAGAAAAATATGACCCAATGTGAGTAAACATTTTGAGGGGACAAGCGTCCTCAAACGTTTAATTTTAAACCTCAGGTTTATAAATGTGAAACGTTTCTAAATGGAGATGGGTTTTAAGCCACCAGTTCCGTTTAGAGCTTATCCCAAAGAAATCATGAGCACTGAGAGAGAAGGTGTATAATTTGGAAGAAACCTAAACCTCAAGTGTCTGGTAATGGTGTTAAGGAACTGATGCTGGGTAGCTTTTTAGGGTGGAATTCAATGTAGCAGGCAGTGTAAAATAATATCACTGTGAGAAACTAGAAGATATTCATAAATGAAAAGAAGCAGAATTCAAATCAGTGTATACCTTTTGGTATTTCTTTCATTGAAAAAAAGGAGTATATTTATGCACAGAAAAAGAGATTTGTTGGAAATATACCACAATTACATTTAATTTTCTTTGTGATTTTCAGTTCTCTGTATTGACTGACCTTATGTTACATTTGCATTCCGATAACGGAATTTTTTTTTAACCATCCAATATGTATATCAACATCTATTTTGTTCATACAATGGTGGGGATTGAACCTGTACTGCTCCAGGTTAAAGAATGAGATGTTGGTGAGGAAATGGAAGCAACCCATACAAACCTGAAATGCGTCTTCTGGAACTGCAAAACTTCATATACATTTACACAATTCTGCAGCTGAGATGGACTAGAGGCTTCTGGGTTCCAAAAACCATGAAACTTCCTCCTTCTCTCAGACCAACGTAATTAATATATGGATTATTGGCCAAGCATGTAAGATACTATGTATGGAAATGATTATAAAATGAGCACCAAAATATCTTGGGTTATTAAATTTAGATATCCCATGATGAGACAGATTAAAGGAGGTATAATTAAGGAGACAGTGAATAAGAAACTCAATTATGAGGAATTATCATTTCTCTTCATTCTAACAGTTGTAAAAGAATTATACTGGTAGTTTAGTAGCTTAATGTTGTCACTTATTAAAACAGAGAATCTATTCTCTACAACCAATAGTACACTAGGTTCTATGTCAATTATATCTCAATAAAGGTGAGGAAAACCTTTCCTATCTATTTGGGGCTTGGAAGTAAGTTGTTTTTAATTGTGAGAATATTCAAAAGATAGGGAGAAAATATGGTTAGTTTCTTAGTTACAGGTACTAGATTAGATTCAGAACTGGAATTTGCTTTCAGTCAATGAAATTTCTACACCTGATGTTCAAAAAGCATTCTAAATATAACTTAAAATTTGCACATCGATTGCTTCAACTTATTTTGAGTTGACTCATCTCAGGATTTGTCCCAAGCGTTGTTCCCTATTTTTATGGACAAGCTCTATGAGTCAGGAATAAAGTTTTGTTGCTTTTGCTCCCGTGCCCAGACAGCCCTAGGCCGGCTGGAGTTGTGTAATAAATATGTGTTAAGTACTGAGTGAAACAAACAGGTGTAGAAGTCAAGTGCATTTAACATGTCCATTCAATGCTTCACTCTATGGGTTTACCAAATGCTAAAAAATTCTGAGAGATTTTGATTTTGACCATTTTAGACACTAAACACAAAACTGGATTTGTCACTTTAAAAAATGAGATATGAATGTTTGCATTGAAAACCTTTTTTAATCAGGCAGACAAGCTGACCTATGAAGTGGAGCTAATGTTTGTCCCTTAGCATTGAGATCATTTTAGTGACTGAGTTCAAAGGAGAATATTGACCGTGAACTTCCTAAGGTTCTCACAGGAAAAAACAACAACACAGAGTTAAGGCTTTGAGGGAAGTAGGGGAGTAAAAAACGAGTGGTTCTGCCCTGGCTGGCGTGGTTCAGTGGTTAGAGCAGCAGCCTACCAACCCAAGGGTCAGGGGTTCAATTCTGATCAAGGGCATGTACCTGGGTTGCAGGTTCCCCACTCAAGTTGGGTTGGGGTATGTACAGGAGGCAACTGATTGATGTGGCCTTCTCTCATCAATGTTTCTCTAGCTCCCTTCTCTCCCACTCCCCCCTCACTAAAATCAATGGGAAAATCCTCCAGTGAGGATTAATAACAAAAAAAACTGGTGATTCCTCTAACTCCCTCTAAATATTTTTTTCAAAAGGCTAAAGAGAAAAGGAGAAGAGAGTGGTGAATGTGCATGAATACCCAGGTTTTGAGCTGTGTGGCAGATCCCTTTTAAGGCTTTATGAATTGTGGTATGATGTAGTTGGTATGTGGGATGGCATTATCAGAGTCCGGCTTCTTTAAAAGAAAACAATGTTAGATGATTCTTTGCCGCCTACATTAGTATATTTACATGATGCTTTTCAGAGGTGGGGTCGCAGCATGAATGCCCCTGTGAATGCCCCAGAAAAGGCCTTCGACTGTCCCGGTGAATGGCACAGGAGGTGTTTGTGGAAACCTGAGAGAGTGGCTGGCTGAACAGAGGATGAGCCCTGCTTCTGAGACTGGCCTGAGAGCGATGCCTTCTCTAGCTGCACCTGGTCAGCACCTGCCAGCCAGTAGCTGTTACCAGCCAGAGCCTTGCTGGGGTAGGCCACACCCAAACAGGCCTTTTGAAGGCAGGCAAATACAGAAAGGAGGGCATTTCTCAGAAGGAACACGTTTTCATTTTGTTTCCTCTTGTTGTTGAAGGCTCGAAAAAGTAGATATATTGCAAACCATATTTCCTAAAAGAGTTTCAATAATAAAAGCTTTTATTCCTTTCTTATAATGGGGGAGACAAAATTTCATTGAAGCATTATAGTTTAAAATTAACTTACATCTCACATCTAAGTGTACAAAATAAAAGATTAGCATTGGAAATGGCTTTGGAGAGTAATTGTTTCAGCTGCTGCTTTTCAGTTGAAAAAATGTGAGGCAAGAAGTTAACAGAAGCCCAACGGGTATGGCTCAGTGGTTGAGTGTACACCCATGAACCAGGAGGACACGGTTTGATTCCCTGTCAGGGCATATACCCAGGTTTGGGGCTCAATCCCCAGTGGGGGGCATGCAGGAGACAACTGATCAATGATTCTTTCTCAGCATTAATGTTTCTCTTTTGCTCTCTTCCTCTCGCTTCCCCTCTCTGAAATCAATAAAAATATATTTAAAATAAAAAGGAAGTTAACAAAATTGCTCAATAATACAATTAAGTCAGGCAATATAGTATGTTCCACATTGTTTCCCAGAGATAACCAATATTTAAAAAATATCTCATGGGTTTTTAACAATTAAAATGTCACAGCATCAGATATTTGTTAATCACATTGTGCACCAACCTACTCCATTCAGAGGGGTTAGGTGGAAAGAATTTAGAATTTTTTCTATGAAGGGATTTTTAATTCTAAGCATGGCTAATTCTCAGTTAATTTCTACACCTCTTTTAAAAGATTCTATTCCCCAAGTCCAAGAAATAATAGGAATTTGCTAACCAACCCATTGAGCAGCTTTTTATATATTTGTGGACTATTTACCTGTGTGTGCGTGTGTGTGTGTGTATGAGAGAGAGAGAGAGATCTGGATAAATATCTCTTGCCCTTTTAGAGAGAGGTAGGGGAGCATTAGTCTTTGAATAACTAACTCTCAGCTAAGTCCATTACCCTTTGCAATATGTTGCCATTTATTTTCCCACTTTGTCAATTGACTCTTTGGATCTGCTGTTTTTCTTCCTTCTGTATGTTTTTAAACTAAACTTCTCATTGAGGTCCAGTTCA
>NW_006291401.1:2387-3489 GCF_000327345.1 Myotis davidii | reverse complement strand
AATAGATTTTGCTCTACAAAGAAAAAAGAATGTATTTAAGAAAGAAAAACATATGTGTGTATAAAAACCCATATATGTGAAGAAAAATTAGCAGAAAGTGAATTAAAACATTAGCAGTCGTTATCCCTGAGTAGTATAATTATATGTGACTTACTTGTTTTTCATAGCTTCCTCCTGCATTTTCCAAATTCTCTTTTTTGAGTCCATTCCATATTATATTTAACACTTGAACAACAAGAGTCTGAACTGCATGGGTGAATATTTTTCAATAACTACACTTGAATATTTTTCAGTAACTATACAGTTGCCCCTCTGTATCCTGAGATGTTGCATGCAGGATTTAGCAAATGGCCAATCAGAAACAGCATTTTCATTCAGATGGCACCACTTAACCCCCACATTGTTCAAGATCACCTATATGAATAACTAAAAATATGAAAGACAAATGACAAACTTATAGACAGAAATCCTAGGTGACAACTTCTTCCTTTAAATAACTGAGATTACTTCTAAGCCCTAAGCACAGTCCTTCCCCTGGCTAGACAGGGTGTTCTTTCATTTCAGCACAAAGAAGGAAGATGGAGTGACAGCCAGCATCTCCACGTGCACACGCTGGCCGCTCTGTGAGGTCACTTCAGGGACTTTATGAGTCTCAGATCTTATTCTGTTGAAATGAATTGGCTCCTTTCCAACGAGCATTTTCATTTGAGATGTTCTTCAGCTTTATAGTATGTTGTTAAGGAAGGACACTGAAATAAAAGGAATTCTTATTTAAATGATAGCAGGGTCAACAAATTCCTATGCTGCTAATCATGATGCTGACATTACATATATCTTACATGTTTAAAAGAAGTGTTCATTGCCCTCCGTTCTGGTAGCTATGTAGGACACGAGACAGTATGGCATAAACTGAGACACTTAGTAGAGAAGAGATGAATGAATAACGTGACCATTCCCCATTTCTTTTTGTAAAAGGAAAAGTGTCCTCAGAGTTGAGCAATTAAATAAAAAGTGCCTTATTCCAGAAAACCTACAGGTCCATTGTAACACACAAAAGCTTTCTTTTAGTCTCCTTTCTGAACCATGGTTACGGCAGGGGGCA
>NW_006291401.1:0-1752 GCF_000327345.1 Myotis davidii | reverse complement strand
TTCACAGGGGTCGCCTAAGACCATTGGAAAACACATATATAATTACATATTGTTTTTGTGATTAATCACTATGCTTTAATTATGTTCAATTTGTAACAATGAAATTGGGGGTCTCCACACCATGAGGAACTGTATTAAAGGGACACGGCATTGGGAAGGTTGAAAACCACTGTAAGGTGTCCAAATGCTTCCTTGGCCACTTTTTCTTAAGGCTGGAAACACTGTGTTGTCACAAATGCACAGACTCCCCTCAGCTCACCTGACACTCCCAGTAATTATTGCCACCTGACCCTTCATCACCGTCCCCTTTCTAGCTCACAAGTGTTCCCAACATCGTGTTAGCTGCATCATCATTGAGCATTCTCAAGCGTTCCAACGCGTGGCTGTGTCTTTGGAGTCTGTCTGCCTCATTACCTGTATCCTCTCTGACCCTGCACCTGGCCTGAGTGCACAGCTTTTCAGCTTGGCACCGATTCTAGCTCACTCCTCACCTACAAACGATCAACCTTCTCCTGTAGAACACCTGTGGTCAGAATTCCAATCTTAAAAATGAAAATTTGACATAACTTTCTTAAGGAGTTCCTAGCTTTTTATAAAAAAGCTGCCAACAGTCAATAAACACAACTTGAGAGGCACCTTGAGGTAAAAGAACGTCTCCAAACAGTTGAGGATAAATAACATTCAGAACTGAGTAAAACCTTGGATTAGAAAACAATGCTAAAACCATTCTATAGGTTGTGTCAGAACTCTAACCTGCTTATAGACAAGTGCCCATGCCTTAGAACAACACATTTCTCTATTCCAAAGCGATATTGATCAGGAAGTACTGGTACCACAGGATTGTGACATTTAACTGGCTTTGCGCTGCCATCTTACACAAGGCTTCCTTCCACCCCCATAGTGAAGATGTACGTTCTGTATTTTGTACAATACCTATAGCATGGACAGTAGCAGTTGTCATGAAGGTACAGAAGAACTGATAGCAAAAGAAGTATTTAATTACTTTTAAATATCAGTAACAATTGTCATGTATAAATAACAATAGCTAACATTTTGTGACATTCATTATAAGAGAGGCACCGTGTTGCGGTAGAAACGACTATTATCTTATTTTTCAGGCCAGGAAAATGAACTTTCAAGAGACTAAGTGCCTTGCCCAGGGTGCAAAGCTAGTGAGTGAGTATGAGCATAGGTCTTAGTGATTGCAAAGCCCATGGCTGTACTGACCGTGTTTTGCGCTTTAGAATCATCCAGGAAATAATGACGAGTATAATAAAGATGACCACACTGGAGGATATGCCTAGACAGTAAAACAAGGTAATTAAGTGGATGCAAAATACAACCCTTAGCTTTTCATCTCTATCTTCGTATCTAGTCTCTCTAAAGGTTGCCAATCATTTTTTTTTAAATGTAACTAAATTCTGGTTTAAAAAACACCGACAAAGGCTTACCTTTAAGATTTCCCCTTTGGCTGGCATTTCTCAGTGGTTAGAGCTCAGCCCATGAACAAAGGGTCATGGGTTTGATTTCTGGCCAAGGCCACCTTCCTGGGTTGCAGGTTCGATCCCTGCCCTTGGTTGGGGCAAGTCTCCCCCGCCCCATCTCGTGCCCCCAATGGTCTCTCTTTAAAAATCAATGGAAAATAATATCCTCCGGTGAGGATTAACAACAACAACAAAAAGTTCTCTCCTCAGCTTCTTGTTTAATCCAGCTCCTTAGTGTCACTTCTAAGGGTAAGGAGTGAGCAGAGCC
>NW_006291400.1:36699-38166 GCF_000327345.1 Myotis davidii | reverse complement strand
TCAATGCCTCACTCTCTTTGTTTCTCTCTCTCCCTTTCTGTCTCTAAAATCAATCAATAAATGCTGCCCGGTATGTCTCACTGATTGAGCATTGACTCATGAACTAGGAGATCACAATTCAATTCTTTGTTAGGACACCTGCACTGGTTGTGAGCTCAGTCACCAGTGGGGAGTCATGCAGGAGCCAGCGGATCAATGACACTCTCTCCGCTTCCTCTAGGAAATAAACAGTACATATATTAAAACAAATAAATAAATAATTTAAAGAATAAATAAATATCCCTAGCCACGGTGCTTCAATGATGACAGTGCTGTCTTGTGCACTGGAGGGCTAGGGTCTGATTCCCAGTCAAAGGTACATACCTGGGTTGCAGGTCTGATCCCCACTCACAGGAGAGGCAATATGTGGGAGGCAGTCAATCGATGTTTCTGTTTCTCTCTGTCTCTCACTCTCTCTCTAAAAGAACAATCAGTGAAAAAATATCCTCACTATTCAGGTCAAGCTAAAAGAAGAATAAAGAATTAAAATCAGAAAAGTTACAGAATGCAAAATAAACATGCAACCATTAGTTCCATTTCTACAACCTCATGAGAAATTCTTTGAAGGAAAAATGAAGAATGTAATGTAATTTACAAAAGAATCAAAAACAATAAAACCCAAAGGAATAAATTCAACTAAAATGTGAAACATCTGTACAGTGAGTCCTATGAGACAGTGATGAAAGGAATGAAAGAAAACACAAATAAGTTGAAAGACAACCTGTGTTCATGGATCTGAAAATGAAATATGGTGGAGACAGCTATAGCACACAAGGAAAACTACAGATTAAATGCAATCTCACTAAGTCCAATTGTATTTTACAAAGAAATGAATAGAAAAATCTGGAAATGGAATCACAAGACCTCCATTAACAAAAACAATCTTTTTTAAAAAATATATTTTATTGAATTTTTACAAAGAGGACGGGAAAGGAATAGCGAGTTAGAAAGATCGATAGGAGAGAAACATCAATCAGGTGACACCTGCACACTCAATACGGGGTATGTGCTCATAACCAAGGTACAGTCCCCAGACCTGAATCAAACCTGGACCCCTTAAGTCCGCCGGCTGAGGCTCTATCCACTGAGCTAAATGGGCTAGGGCCGTGGTCGGCAAACCACGGCTCGCGAGCCACACGTGGCTCGTTGGCCCCTTGAGTGTGGCTCTCCCACAAAATACCACGTGCAGGCGCGCATGGACAGTGCTATTGAAACTTTGTGGCCATGCACAGAAGTCGGTATTTTGTGGAAGAGCCACACTCAAGGGGCCAGAGAGCCGCATGTGGCTCACAAGCCGCAGTTTACCGACCACTAGAGGGCAACAAAAGCAGTCTTGAGCAAGAAGAAAGCTCAGGGCATCACACTTCCCGACTTCAATTTATTACAAAGAGAAAGCAAGCAAACAGTGTGTTGCTGGAGAAGAGCTCT
>NW_006291400.1:31267-34699 GCF_000327345.1 Myotis davidii | reverse complement strand
CCACAACCCCCCTCTCCCCCCTCCACCTTCCTCACGGTCCTCCACGCGGGACTGAGCTGCAGGACGTAACAATGGGCCACACCCGGGTTTGTCCACATCAGCCTAAGGAGGCGGGGGAGGCCTCGGGAGACAAGAACTCACCTCAGCCCGTCTCCTCAGCGGGGGCGCCGCCATTGCCCTCTGTGGGCTGAGCCGCGCGGGAGTAGAAGCCGCTGCAGGAATGGCGGTCCCTGTCCCGGCCCTGGCGTGGGTCCGGGCGGTGACTCCGACCCTCAATCCCAAGTGGGAGCTGTGACACCACTGGAGGCTCCGACCATTGGCTGTGAGGCGGGGGGCACCACTCCCCAGCCTTCTCCCCAGGACTGTGCGACCAGAAAATCCTGAGCGACTAAGACAAAAATTTGAGAAGACAAAACCATCCAAGAGGACTACTGGTCCCGCCCTACAGATGCGGCCAAAAGGAAATGCCTTATCTGAGTCCCCATTGGCTCAGCCTGGTAGCTTCCATGCGTGGCCTTGTGGGTAATGTAGTTTCTACGTTCCAAGGCCAGGATTCTGTATTTCTCAGTTGACAAAAGGACTGGATTCAGGGGCAAATAGCCCAAAATACACCAAGTATACTACTGGTCCTCTAGCGCCTTCAGTGGAGGGGATCTCTGGGGCAAGTTTCTTTCTCCAGCACCTGTGGGGCTGGTTTTGCATATCTTTCTTACAGGACCTCCTCTTTCTGAATGGCAGGCATTGTTTCTTCATTCAGGACCTTTGGCATGTGTCTCCTTCAGACCATATGTAGCTGGAGGAGGTTGCTCAAGTCTCTAACTGCCTGAACCTGCCTCCATTTGAATTCATTATACAAAGTTTATGTCACAAAACAGACACTCATACTTAAGAGCATCTCCTGCTGATGCCACCGGAAGTGTCAGCTCTGCCTGGGCTGCAGTGTGGATAAGATGTCCAGGAGACATGTGAAAAAAACGCTCAAAGTGACTGATCATCACAGATATGCAAATTAAAGCAGCAATTAGGTATCACCTCACCACTGCTAGAATGGTTGTCTTCAGTAAATAAAGAAAGCATGCCCTGACCAGTTTGGCACAGTGGCTAGAGCATTGGCCTGTGGACTGAAGGGTCCCAGGTTCGATTCCGGTCACTGGCACATCCCCAGTAGGGAGTGTGCAGGAGGCAGCTGGTTGATGTTTCTCTCTCATGAATGTTTCTAACTCTCTATCCCTCTTCCTTCCTCTCTGTAAAAAAGTCAATAAAAAATATATTTAAAAAAATAAACAAAGCACAACTGCTGGGGAGGATGTGGAAAAAAGGGAATCCATGTCACTGCTGGTGGGAATTCAAACTGCTACAGCCATTATGGAAATCAGTTTGGAGTTTTTGCAGAATATTTAGTATGGAACTGCCCTTTGATCCAGTGATTCTACTTCTAGGAATATATCCTAAGACACCTGAAACAATCAGATAGAAAGTTTGCACCCCTCTTTTCACAGCAGCACTATTTACAGTAGGAAAGTTCTGGAAAACTGCCTAGGTACCCATTAGTAGATGAGGGGATAAAAAACTGTGGTATATTTACACCATGGAATACCATGCAGCATTAAAAAAGAAGAATCTCATACCCTGTTACACAGTATTGGAGGGACCTAGAGAGCATCAAGCTACGTGAAATGAGTCAGTCAGAGAAGACAGTATCACTTGATTGCACTCACATTTGGAATATAATGAACAAAAACTGATGGAGTGGATTCGTAAACATGGAAGCATGGAAATTACTGCAGAATCTCAGAAGAAAAGTTGGGGAGGGTAAAAAGAAACATCCTCAGGTAAGGATTAAAAACATGCACACACACAATGAAAACAAATTCACCTGCGCCTTGAGCATTTTCTTCTGTTCTCTGAAAGCAAGGGGAGAGCTCTAGCTTGCTGGGTTCTGGGTCTGTTCTACATTTGTGTTTATAAATCTGTCTTCCGTCAGTTGAGTCCCTGGAAATGCTGATACCCCTCCATGTAACCTTCTGCTTCACATGAGTCAATTGCTTTTGGTGGTGTTGCCAGAAATGTCCAAACCTGTGGAGAATTTTTCTAAGTATATTTGACCCTAGTCAGTGACAGTTGCCAGGATGGAAAATAACAACAGGTTGAGTAATGTTCGGGAGAATGTCAGTTTTGCACCGTTTTTATACATTCGACTCTAAGGGGGTGAAATGAAATTAACTGGTGATAAATTAGGGGGGAGAGCTAAGGAGGGAAATCTCTGGGATTGGATAAAAAGTAAAAAAAAAAATGGACACAAACTTATTTTTATAAGTTCATCGATTAGTTAACAGTTACTATTTACCCTGGGAGAGCAATAATAATTGGGGCTCTGTGATCTTCTGTGTTCAGAGATTGTGTGCTTAGGATTCTGTGTAACAGAAATGGCCCTGAAAATGCAAAGGTATGTTATCCCAGATGCAAAAGGATAACAGACAGGCTCAATAAGGCAAAATTTGTTTTCTGCAAAAACAAACAAACAACAGGCTAGTACATAAATACCCCGGTGAGTAGACTTTACTTGGAAAGTTTTAACTTCAAAGCATCCTATATGGTTACTTTTAGCCTCCGAGTTTGCAAGATTGCCCATGCCATGCCAGGCTCCCTGAGCTTGCTAGGTTTACTGTGTGCCATCATTTTTGTCCATCCTGGGAAGTTAGAGCCTGTGGGTTGAGGAGGAAATTCAATGAGTGGCTTATTAACTTCGGGACCCATTGCTGACGTCCTCCTGAACACAATGCCCCCAGTATTGCTGGTGTCCCTTTGGTCTCCTAGAAGGAGTCACTCTTCAGGCAATAAAGCCTTAGGTTCTAAATGTGGTCGAGGTATTTGTAAGGACAAGAGAAAGGTCTGCTCCTTCGCTGAGGCCTTCCACAGTTTAGCAGAAGCAGCTGCTAATTAAACCCCAAGATTGTTGGCTCCTCTAAATCAAACAGCTCCTCTGTTCAAACTGCTGAACAAGATAAGCTGCTCTCAATGCTTCAGTCTTCCATGCCCCTCCTTCCTGCTGCTGTCACAGCTCTGGGATATTTTGGACCAAGGGGTCTCTAGTCAGTAGAAAGTTTCCTGCCGAAACCGGTTTGGCTCAGTGGATAAAGCATCGGCCTGCGGACTGAAAGGTCCCAGGTTCGATTCCGGTCAAGGGCATGTACCTGGGTTGCGGGCGCATCCCCAGTGGGAGATGTGCAGGAGGCAGCTGATCGATGTCTCTCTCTCATCGATGTTTCTAGCTCTCTATCTCTCTCCCTTCCTCTCTGTAAAAAATCAATAAAAAAAAAAAAGTTTCCTTCCCTCTGGCCCTTCAAAGTAATGAATTATTTAAAACATGTTTTTATAGAATTAGTATATTTCAGGAATTTTAAAGTCAGATAAAATGAAAAAAAAATACAT
>NW_006291400.1:23312-31204 GCF_000327345.1 Myotis davidii | reverse complement strand
TTATAAACGTATGAAAAATAATAGATACAGAGGCAGAGCTGCCTCAAACTGATTGTCAAACTGAAGCGGGAAGGGCAGGGATAGTTGCGGGGAGGGAGGGGGATAAGAGATCAACCGAAGGACTTGTATGCATGCATATAAAAATAACCAATGGACACAAGACACTGGGGGGTAGGAGAGGCAGGGGAAATGTCAAGGGGGGGGGGTGGGAGGAGAAATGTGTAATACTCTTTGTAATACTTTAATAAAAAAAAATTTTAAAAATATATTTTTTTAAAAAAATAAATAAATAAAGTCAGCCCCTCATAGCTACTCAACTTATGCTCAGCCCAAGGCCCCTCCATTCCTAGTCCCTTAGCAACAGACACTGCTAAAGAGTAGGAGCCACACTTCCTTCCTTGCCCTGTAGTGACTACCAAATACTTGGCCCTTTCCTCCCTTGGAAAGTAAAATTAACTTCCTCTCTGCATGGCTTCTAGTAGGTGTGAAATCTTTCACAGCCAGTATCATGGCCCAAACCCTAAGGGTATTCCTTTCTTCTAAGAGTTAAGGGTTTCAAGGTGTGAGAAGTGCCTGCCTGGGAATGTCTCTGTAGGGAGAGGCAGGAGTTCAAAGGAGACGGAGAGATAGATAGATAGAGAGAGAGAGAGAGAGAGAGAGAGAGAGAGAGAGAAAATCAGCCCTGACCAGTTTGGCTCAGTGGATAGAGCGTCGGCCTGCGGACTGATCCAGAAGCACTTTCTGCAGGAGGTGACATTTTTTAAAATTAATTAAAATATTTATTATAAAGGAAAAAATATTAACACATATTATTCTAATATAAAAAAAGCATTTAAGACTTCTGAGAAAATGCTCACCATAAATTCTTACAAAAAATAATATTAAATAAAATTGTAGGAGACTCTCACCCAGAGGGCATAAGCACAGGGATTCAATATAGAGTTAAATGTCAAAATTACAGAGTATCTTTATACTAGAGGCCGTGTGCACGAAATTCATGCACTCAGTGGGGACCCCTCAGCCCCAGCTGTGCCCTCTTGCACTCCGGGAGCCTTCAGGGCTGTCCAACTAATATTTATATCCATATAAAGAATTATACAGAAATGTTTGTACCAACTTTATTAGAAATAACCAAATATTTATTAAAATGGACATAGTGGTGATATATTCAAAGATAGGAATATCTACCATATGCCAAAACCGGTTTGGCTCAGTGGATAGAGCAGCACATACCTTGGATGAAGACTCCTTCCCAGCCAGGGCCTTGGTCATGGCTGATGCAGGAGGCAACCAATCGATGTGTTTCTCTCACATCGATGTTTCTCACTGTCTTTCCCGCTCACCATAAAAATCAATGGACAAATATTCTCAGGTGAGGATTAACAACAACAACAAAAAGAATATCTATTAAAAAAAGAGATGAGTTACTAATATATCTTTAATAAACCTCCAAGTAGCTATGAAACATAACTTAAAGCAGAAAAATACTTAGTTTAAAAAGCAAAGTTCTCTAGTAAAATGGAATGTAAATCCATGGTTACTAGGAAACCTGTGAAGAACAGGGACAGATTAAATGAGGTCAAGAAGCAACTACACAGTTACAGATATGGTCAGTATTATGACTATAAGGATGGTTTCAGTTTCATCCACCTGTCAAGATTTATAAAACACTATACTTAACACATGTAATTTACTCATTACAGCTGTTAAAAAATGGTTCAAGATGAAAGAAGTGTACGTTCACCTATTTTGGAAGAACAGGTTGGTCAATTCTTTTTTTTTTTAAATATATTTTATTGATTTTTTACAGAGAGTAAAGGAGATAGAGAGTCAGAAACATCGATGAGAGAGAAACATCGATGAGAGAGAAACATCGATCAGCCGCCTCCTGCACATCCCCCACTGGAGATGTGCCCGCAACCCAGGTACATGCCCTTGACCGGAATCGAACCTGGGACCCTTCAGTCCGCAGGCCAACGCTCTATCCACTGAGCCAAACCGGTTTCGGCAGGTGGGTCAATTCTATATTCAATCCCCATCCTTAAGCCCTCTGGGCGAGAGTCTCATATCAATGACAGAAACTGTGACAAACAATGAAGAACTTTCACCAAAACCCACAAAAGCCACATCCCTGGACAAAAGACAACCTTTGTCTCCATCTTTGTTTTGCTGCCAGTACTCTGATGGGAACATCTGAGAAGCTACAGGAGCCACAAAACATCTTGATTATAATCAATGACAATGACGGCTCCACAGAAAATAAACATGCCTGGAGTCCCTCAGATCGGTGTACACACAGCTCTTGTAGTCTTTTCCTCAAAATAATTCCAGGATGCACAGTTAGATGAGGACCATTTCATCTAATGGGCTGCAGTCTGATCCAACAATGCCGGTGGTTTTAATCCAGCTACTAAAAGCGTTCAGGAATCTGGAGAAGGCGCTGTGTAAATTTTGAAAGATTCCAGAGACACAACATAATTTTGGAAGGCATTTGGGGGCCAGAGGAGCTTGGCTAAAGAAACCAAGTTCTCTCTTATCTCAGGAACCCTTGCTTTTTATTAACACAAATTGTCCAAAGGCAAAATAGATACCCATAAGAAGCCAGGGTTTGGTATACAGAATCCATTGTCAGATTGTAGGGATTGCCTTCAGTTGTTCAGGTGTTTGGCCAGCAGGAGGCAATAACATGTAGACTGAAATGCCCTCAGCTGTCTGGCAGCAAGCAATCATTTTATGCATTCTTTTCAGGTTTGGGAAAATGCCCTCAGCCATTTCCAGGTGATTCATCCCTGCTGACATGCTGGAATTGGCTTCCAACACAACAACAATTAGGTCAGTGTTTCTGCAGTGAAAGGGTTTCTATCACTTTTCTGGTCCTCAAACTAGTGACCATCACCCGTGAAATTGTAGACATTAGGACACGTGGTCCTCTGCAAGATCTGGGCAAGAGATTCCCTTAATATGTATTGGCATCCCTTGCAAACTAGAAAAAACAATTCATGCTCCCAGACATAACTGAGGTGGTCACAGCTGCCCCCTCTATGGAGTGATCTGTGTGTCTCAAAGCATTCTTCTTCACATGAGGAGTAGAGTGTCCACAGTGTTTCCTGGAAAATTATGGGCAGCAAGGTAAATTTGGCAAAAACTGCTGAACTAATTTCTGCATCATGGTCTTCCCCAAGGGTAAAAATGTTTGAGACTGCATAACAGTTTTGCACATCACCATGCTTGGAGAGCCCAGATTTTCTTATAAACTAACCCACACAGTAAATAGAACACACAAGATTAAAGAGGTCTTAGGAAAAAGCCTTCGTTATTTCGCGAAGAAATAAACCTGACACTGGAGCTCTCCCATTGATGACTTAGGCACTCAATCCAATCATCATTAGCATCTAGGGAAAGTGTGTGCCTAAAAATGGCAGTTCTTCTGCAACATTATGTTTATGGGGACAACACTAATGAGTCCTATGTGGCAACGCATGACAGGGAAAGAAAAAAGAACTAAGGGCTCAGGTGTTCCTCATTTCTGTCAACAAATTAGACAACAGACTTAGCTTTCCGGGGCACATGAGGACGGTAATTGATGTCATCTGTAGAGACCTTATAGGTGGTTGAGGTGAAATACCTTCAGCAAAAGAAATATCCAGTGACATAGATCTGGCAGGACATTTTTGTATGTTAGAACGTGCAACATAATTACATAGTGTTCCAACATAATATCACAGAAACACAACAGCAAAAACACTTATGGGAACTTTACAGAATACAGGTGATTAAACATATGAGATACAATTCAGAAAAATGAGGATTCACAAATTTTCTTGTACTATTGTTAAGTCCTAACTAAGAACCATTTTTACTGTTGAAAGATTTCCCACATTCATTGCATTTATAAGGCTTTTCTCCACTATGAACTCTCTGATGACGATGAAGGGCAGTGTTCCAGGTAAAAGATTTCCCACATTCACTGCACACATAAGGCCTTTCTCCAGTGTGAACTCTCTGATGAGAAGAGAGCTCACTGCTCCGGGTAAAACATTTCCCACATTCACTGCATTTATAAGGCTTTTCTCCAGTGTGAACTCTCTGATGAAAATGAAGGGTACTGCTCTGGGTAAAAGATTTTCCACATTCACTGCATTTATAAGGCTTTTCTCCTGTATGAACTCTCTGATGATAACGAAGGCTAGTTTTCAGGTTAAAAGATTTCCCACATTCATTGCATTTATAAGGCCTTTCTCCCGTATGAACTCTCTGATGATTACGAAGGATATGGCTCCGTAGAAAAGATTTTCCACATTCACTGCATTTATAGGGCTTTTCTCCAGTGTGAACTCTCTGATGATCACGAAGGCCATTGCTCCGAGCAAAAGATTTTCCACATTCACTGCATTTATAAGGCTTTTCTCCTGTATGAACTCTCTGATGATAATGAAGGCTACTTTTTAGGGTAAAAGATTTCCCACATTCATTGCATTCATAAGGCTTTTCTCCTCTATGAACCCTCTGATGATAACGAAGGCCATTGCTCCATGCAAAAGTTTTTTCACATTCACAGCATTCATAATGCTTTTCTCCAGTGTGACCTCTCTGTTGATTATGAAAGCTAGAAAATTTGGTAAAATATTTTCCACATTCAGAGGACCCAAAACACAAACTTCCAAGATGGACACCTTTTTCCTGAATAACTGTGTGGGTGCAACTAATGTCTCTCTTACATTCTTTTCTATTGTAATATTTTTTTCTTCTTTGAAATGTCATCCCAGACGTGGAAATTGCAGTTGGACTGTCCCTGGTCTGAGTAGCCTTTAGGTGGAGATGTCCTGACCCCATAAGGACACCCTGCCCAAAATTCCTGCATGTGAAACAATTCTGGGATACATTGAAATTGTAGTTGTTTGCAAGTGAGATCCTGTCCACAATTTTAGTGAAAGATTTCTCTTTCACATGCTGCTGGTGAAATCCTGCATGGAAAAAAAATTGTTTTGCACATGCTCCACACCTCAACAGTATTTGTCCATGTTGTGTTCCCTGCAGCTCCATCATGTGGAAAATGTTTCCCAAGACCAGCCCACAACTCTCACAGGGGTGGCTCTTCTGGGAAGACAAGGCTAACTTGGGATTCCTTGTCTGTGACAATCTTACAGAAACCTTCTGTTCAGTCGTTTCCTCCACGCTTTCTCCTCCACAGCAGCAACCTGAAGAAAAGAAACGTAGGTAAAGTGCATGTTGACCTGATAAATACAGAACATCTTCATCACAATTGTTTATGTCACAACAGGACATGATTTCATACAATGATTTTCAAGACAAGTGAGTCAGACTCTCAAGAAATGGCTGGTATAAGAAAAAAATAGAGAAAAAGAAAGAAATGGCTGTTATATATAACATGGCCCAAAAGGTCACTGAATGAGGAAAGTCTCACCAAGGGAGGACAGAAGCACTGGCTTGCAAGAAAAGAAGAGAGGCAGGGTCTGCTCATTATCACTCCACAAATGGCTTCCTTTAGGACCTTTCATGCTGGCGATATGAGTCTGTGTAAAATAATTGCAATGTGCTGAAACCCATAAAATATCAATCATAGTAAAGCACGGGATGTTGTTCAGCGTCAATATAATACGGGTGCATTCTAAACCTCTGCAGGCATGCAACAACAGTGGAGTGCAGTAAAGCAGAGATGTCTGATAGAGGTAGAGGTGCAAAGTTGAAAGAGGTTAAGGTTATCCATGGGCTGGGAATCCGAGTAGAATGATCACTATTAAAACTGAGTCATGGGAAAAGTGTCAACATTAAGCAAGAAGAAGTAGAATTGGGAGAGGAGTGGGCAATGGTAACAAAAGATTTTTGTTGTCGAACAAAATGGCTTTCTAGTTATGAACAAAACAGAGCCCAGGCATGAAAACCACCCCCAGGGTCCTTCACCAAGGCAAGACTGCCTCTGGGTCCACCCTGTCATTGATAACGTCATGTTTCTCCTGTGCTGCACAAAAGATTTTGCCTCTTAAATCCAAGTTGAGCCACAGCATGAGATAAATGATGCAAATCTTAAAAGAAAACCTAAAACGAGGTATGGTCAGCACTGTGGTCGAACAACAAACCACATATGAGATCAAATGCAAAAGACCTATGAGAGTGACATCAGCAAGATGGCAGAATCAGAGATAGAGAATCTTTCTTCATCCCAGAGTAAGTAGACAGCTATCCATGAAAAAAAATTCCACAGGCAATAGGAATAAGACTACCATGAAGGCAAACAGTAATACAGAATACCAAATAACGACAACTGCATAGAAAGGATGACAGAAAACTGGGTGAGGAAACACATTTGGAGATACCTAAGGTCAAAAAAAGGGTTAATAACTAACTAGCTAAATAACCAAGGAAATAAATAAAGGAAGGAAGGAAGGAAGGAAGGAAGGAAGGAAGGAAGGAAGGAAGGAAGGGAAAAGGGAAGGAAGGAGGGAAGAAAGGGTCAGTCCTAGCTGGTTTACTCAGTGGATAGAGTGTCAGCCTGTCAACTGAAAGGTCCAAGGTTCCATTCCACTAAAGGGCACATGCCCATTTTTTGTGGTTTAAGTCCCCTGTAGGGGGCATGCAGGAGGGAGCTGATCAGTGACACTTTCTCATCATTACTGTTTCTCTCTCTTTCTGTCCGACTTTCCTCTAAGAAATTAATAAAAATATATTTTTTAAAAAGAGGGTCAGCCCTAGTCGGTCGGGTTCAGAAGATAGAGCATCCGCTCGTTCACTGAAGGGTCCCAGCTTGGATTCAGGTCAAGGTGAAAGGACAGAACGGGACTGATAACTGTGTTCCTAACTCCTCTTCAAGCAAAAGCTATAGAATGTATCAGTTACTCAGCCAGCCCTTATCTCAGCGAATAGGAACGCAAGGAAACTAGCCCAAGGCCAAAAGTATGCTAGCCACCTCCTGTCTTTGTGTAACCAGACCCTAGCTGCACCCTGCCCTTGCATCATTAACCCCCGGCCCTCACTCAACCAACCAGAATCGGCCAAATCAGTGGGCCGAGTGAGTCCTCATCCCCCCCCCCCAACCCCAAGCCCTATAAAGTCTTTGTTCTTCCAAGACTCCAGGCTCTCTTGCTTCCTGCCACTCCACTGTGTCAGGAAGGAGGCAGAGGGACCAAGCTAGCTAGCTTGAATAAAAGACTCTTTGCTTTTGCATCGGACTCAGCTCCCTGGTGGTCTGTCTTTGGGGATTTTGAAATCTGGGCATAACAAAGGGTGCACGACCGGGTTGCGGGCTTGGTCCCAGCTGGTGGGCATGCGGGAGGCAACCAATTAATGATTCTCTCTCATCACTGATGTTTCTCTCTCTCTCCCTTGTTCTCACTGTCTGAAATCAATAAAAATATATTGTAAATAAAAATAAAGGGTCAGCGATACCACTATGAGCAACTCTGCTTCAGTTCTCATTGATCCTGTGGCCTGTTCTCCAAAAACCTGGACTTTTGTTTCAAAGAACTACAGAATGCCCTGGCCGGTGTGACTCACTTGTTTGGAGCAGCGTCCTGTGTACTGAATGGTCAAGGGTTCAATTCCCGGTTAGGGCACATATCAGAATGTGGGTTCCATACCCAGTTTCAACTGTGCACATGGCAGCCGATTGATGTTTCCCCCTCATGACTCTCCCCCATTTCCCTTCGTCTCTATGTAAAAGGAATAATAAATAAAGACATAAGAATTTCAGGGTAGCCAAAAACAAAAGAGATCTCAAAAAAGTCTAGAGGCAAAGTAAATAACAAAACAACCTACCAAAGCTCATGTATAACATTCAGAAAATGTAGGCCTAACTGGTTTCGTTCAGCGAATAGAGCATTGGCTTGAGCACTGAAGGGTCCCACGTTCAAATTCGGTCAAGGACATGTACCGTA
>NW_006291400.1:15430-23171 GCF_000327345.1 Myotis davidii | reverse complement strand
TTTAATAAAGAAAATGTAATTCTAAGTAGAAATTTTTTAGAGATAAATGTCTACATTGTCACAAAAGATCTCAAAGAACCTAACATGGTGCCTCAGGAAACGAGAAGTAGTTATTTTTTGGAAGAGCCACACTCAAGGGGCCAAAGAGCGCCATGTGGCTCGGGAGCCACAGTTTGCCAACCACTGGAGAGGAACAAAAGCAGTCTTGGGCAAGAAGAGAGCTCGTGCCATCACACTTCCTGACTTCAATTCATTACAAAGAGAAAGCAAGCAAACTGTGTTGCTGGAGAAACACACATAATTCAACAGAACAGAACAGAAAACACAAAAAAACCCAGGCACATACTTTAAATAATCTTTGACAAAGCTGCAAGTCACAGACAAAGGGAAAGATAGTCTGCAATGAATGGTGGTGGTATAAATGGACATTCACATGTAAAACAACAAAACTGAACAGCACTGATAAAATGTAACTCAACCTGCAGGACAGAATTAAATGTCAGCGCTAAAACTTAAAACAACTGAAGACAACCTAGAGAAAAAGTTTTGGAGGTTTGTTTTAGACAATTTTCTGAATGTGACACCAACCACCACACAAGATAGAAAAAATAAACAGTCCACACTGCAACAAATAAAGGAAAATAGCATCTTCACTGCACAACAGCAATAAACAAAACGCAATGAAAAGCAATCTAGAGAATAGAAGAAAATACATGCAAACCATATGAAGGAAACTCTTGGAGATATTGTGGATTCGGCTATGATCAGCACAATAAAGCGAATATTGCGATACAGACAGAAATTCACACAAATAGTGGGAGTTCCTTGGGAATAATGAAGGCATGTTAATACTATACTGCAGGCTAATAACAATGCAGTGACTCTGTCTTAAAAGCAAAGTCAATATAACTTCACTAACAATATTTAATTGCTAAGCACTAGTAACAAGCACCTGAGCTTGCTAGACACATGGTGGCACTAGATCTGCTGAATGCAGGGTTGCCAAAACCATGGACTTTGTAGAAAAGCTGGTGTGGGGGAGGAATATCTGCAAAGCACAATTAAGCACTGCAAAAATATGTGTTCCTGTATGTCGTAGGCAATTAATATATAAAATATACAAGGTATTCAAAAGACCTTAATAAAAAATACAGTTAATAAACAGGATAAGGCCAAAACCGGTTTGGCTCAGTGGATAGAGCGTTGGCCTGCGGACTGAAGGGTCCCGGGTTCGGTTCCGGTCAAGGGCATATACCTGGGTTGCGGGTGCAGGAGGCAGCTGAGCGATGTTTCTCTCTCATCGATGTTTCTAACTCTCTATCTCTCTCCCTTCCTCTCTGTAAAAAATCAATAAAATATATTTTAAAAAAATATAAATAAACAGGATAAGGATGTAGAGACAACTTTTCAAAAATATATACACATTACCAACAGGAATATAGAAAATGCTTTCTTCACTAATCAAGGTGGAATTGCTTAGCTGCCAACAACACTACCAACCACAAGTCCTTCACTGTGAATTTAGTGGAGCGGGGAGTATTGGGACTTCAGGAATAGAAGGGAGCAGCAGAAACAGACCAACCGTCCCCAGGACAGCAACTACCCTGAAAACTGGAAAAATCAAGCAGTACCGCAGTCTACATGGGAGGACAGAGCACACCCTGGGGGATGGGCCCTGGGAAATAGAAAAGCCAAGTCCAGGTCACAGATGACAGTGAGGGTCTTACCCAGGGAGGATAGAAGTTCAAAGTTCTCCAGCATCACATCCAGGTACAGCTGTCTCTGACCCTCATCAAGGAGGCTCCATTCCTCCCTGGAGAAGTACAGGGCAATGTCCTCAAAGGTCACGCCAACCTGTCAGAATGGAGACAATTGAACCCAGAGCTGTCTCTTTGAGAATCTCCACTCCTACTCCTTACACACCCCAGGGCACCCAGTTTAGTGTGGACACCAGGCCCTAATGCCAGTGCAGGCTGCTCTCTCATCACTCCTCCAGATGTGCACACCACTAGGTAATGTTCATTCCCTTCCCATGTTCAGACCCCAGGTTCACTCCCTCAGCTCTGCCCCCTTCCTGTTCCAATGCCACTGGATCTCGCTGGACTCACCCATGAACTTGGCATATGGCGTGTAGAGAGCTTGTAGTCCAGCCGGATCCAGGACCACCCCAGGCCCCTGATGGACCCACAGCCGGGAAAGCCCCGAATGGGTCTGTGCCGTCCTCCCTGCAGCCTCTGCTCTTTCCGTCAATACTCACAGCCACATCCTCAGGGACCTTCAGATGCGAGTCACCCCCGTCCTCTCTGCCCTGCACTTGCTGTGTCATCAGCAGCCACCACACTCCTCTCACCTCCACGCGGGACTGAGCTGCAGGACGTGACAATGGCCCACACCCGGGTTTGTCCACTTCAGCGTAAGGAGGCGGTGGGGGCCCCGGGAGAAAGGAACTCACCTCAGCGAAGCTCCTGGGCGGGGGCGCCGCCATTGCCCTCTGTGGGCTGAGCCGGGCGGGAGTAGAAGCCGCTGCAGGAATGGCGGTCCCTGTCCCGGCCCTGGCGTGGGTCCGTGTGACGACTCGGAGCTTCAATCCCAATTGTGAGCTGTGAGCACCATTTGAGGCTCCGACCATTGGCCGTGAGGCGGGGAGCACCACTCCCCAGCCCACTCCCCGGGACTGTGCGACCAGGAAAACGTGACCACATGAAACAAAGATTTGAAAAGGCAAAATCCCGCCACTAGGACTTCCGTTTCCGCCCTACAGAAGCGGCAAACGGAAATGCCTTTTCTGAGTCTCCATTGGCTCAGCCTGGTGGTATTCCCTGCCATGCCTTCTGGGTATTGTAGTTCCTAAGCTCCAAGGCCAGGGTTCTGCATCTCTCAATTGGAGTCCAGGACTGGATTGAGGGGCAAATAGCCCAAGACCACACCAACTACACTAAGGGTCCTCTAGCCCCTTCAGTGCAGGTAATGCCTGGGGCAAGTTTGTTTCTCCTGTATCTGCATGAATGGTTTTCAATATCTTTCTTCAGGACCTGCTCATTCTGAATGATAGGCACTGTTTCTTCATTCAGGACATTTGGCATGTGTCTCCTTCAGGCCAACTGTAGCTTGCAGAGGTTGCTCAAGTCTCTACCTGCCTCTAACCTGCGTCCTTTGAATCCATTATACAAAGTTAATGTCTCAAAACAGACACTCATACTTGATATTTGTCTAATGTATCCATTTATAGGTCAGCCCTATCTCCAGATTCCTGAAGCCTTGCTGCTGCGAAAAGAGTGCCTCCTGGATAGCAAAGTTGTGGAACTTTTATACCATGGCATACCATGCTGCACTAGAAATGAAGACTCTCTTACCCTTTCACAGAGCATGTGGGGACCTGGAGAGCATTCTGCTCAGTGAAATAACTCCGTCAGAGAAAGACAAGCATCACTTCATGTCTCTCACATGTGGAATCTAACTAATTGGGGGAAAAAACAACAGATGGAGTGGATTGAGAGACATGGAACCAATGCACTGACTGCAGAATCTCAGAGTCAAGTTGGAGGGACAGTAAAAAAAGAAAAATGAAAAAACATCCTCTGGTGAGGATTAAGTGCAGGCCTGCACATGCACACACACAAAATAAAAACATTCACCTGAGCCTTAAGTATTCTCTTCTGTTGTCTGAAAGCAAGGGGGAAACTCTAGCTTGCTGGCTTCTGGATCTGCTCTAAATTTGTGGTTAAAAATCTGTCTTCCATCAGTGGAGTCCCTGGAAATGCTGATACTCCTCCATGGAACGTTCTCCTGCTTCACGAGTCAATTGCTTTTGGTGTTGTTCTAAGAAATGTCCAAAACTGTGGAGAATTTTTCTAAGTTTACTTGACCCAAGCCTGCCACGTTGCTAGGAAGCAAAATAAGAACAGATTGAGAACTGCTTCGGAGAATGGCAGTTTTGCACCTTTTTGGTAAGTTAGAGTCAAAGGAAAAGACATATTGGGGTTTCATGAAATTTATGGATGATAAATTAGGGTTATAGGGCGGGCCTGAGGAAGGAAATCTCGCAGATTTGATAAAAACTTTAAAAACTAGACATAGCCCTAGTCAGTTTAGCTCAGTGGATAGAGTGTCAGCCTGTGAACTCAAGGGTACCAGGTTCGATTTTGGTCAAGGGAATGTACCTGGGTTGCAAGCACATCCCCAGTAGGGAGTGCGCAGGTGGCAGCTGATGGATGTTTCTCTCATCGATGTTTCTAATTCTCTATCCCTCTCCCTTTCTCTCTGTAAAAAAATGAATAAAACATATATTTTTTTAAAAAATAGACATATGCCAAAACCGGTTTGGCTCAGTGGATAGAGCGTCGGCCTGCAGACTGAAAGGTCCCAGGGTGGATTCCGGTCGGGGGCATGTGCCTGGGTTGCGGGCACATCCCCAGTAGGAGATGTGCAGGAGGCAGCTGGTCGATGTTTCTCTCTCATTGATGTTTCTGACTCTCTATCTCTCTCCCTTCTTCTCTGTAAAAAATCAATAAAATATATTTTTAAAAAAAGACATAAACTTTTTAAAAAGTTTATTGAACAG
The DNA here is from genome assembly GCF_000327345.1 of Myotis davidii. NCBI lineage: Eukaryota > Metazoa > Chordata > Mammalia > Chiroptera > Vespertilionidae > Myotis > Myotis davidii. Next base: position 18,610 of record NW_006291400.1, on the reverse strand, counting down.
TTAACAGTTAATATTTAACACAATAATAATTGGGGCCTTTGGTCTTCTGTGCTGGGAAATTGTGCCTTTAGGAGTCTCTAAAACAAAAATTTCCCTGAAAATCCAAAGGTATGTTATCCCAGATGCAGAAAGACAATAGACAGGCTCAATAAAGTAAAAATTGACCTTTCCAAAAAACCAAAACAAGGCTAGGATATATGTAGTCCTGTGACTTGCTTTTACTTAGAAAGTTTTAACTTCAAACCATATATGATTACTTTTGGCCTCTGAATTTGTAAGATTCATCATGACATGCAAGACTACCTGAACTTGCTAGGGAGTTAGAACCTGTCAGTTGAAGAGAAAATTTAATGATTGAAGGTTTGTATGCATGCATATTAGCGTAACTAATGGACACAGACACTGGGGCAGTGGGGGCTTGCCTGGGGTGGGAATGGCTGTTGGGGGAGGGAGAGTCCAAAACAGGAGAAAAGAGAAATATGTAAAACTTTAGACAATAAATAATTTAAAAATATGAAAATAAAGTCAAGAAAATTCAAAGAGGGTTTTATTTACTCCCGGACCCATTGCTGATGCCCCCAGTATTGCTGGTGTACCTTTATTTGGTCTCCAAGAAGCAGTCACTCTTCAAGTCAATAAAGCCTTAAGTTCTAAATGTGCTGGAGATATTTGTAAATACAAAAAAAATGTATTTATTTTTCTTGGCTGTGGCCTTCCACAATATATGAGATGCACCTATTAATTAAATCCCAATATTGTTGGCTCCTCTACTTCAAACAGCTCATTTGTTCAAACTGCTGAACAAGATCAGTTACTTTCTTGCTAACCCTCCTCCCTGCTGTTGTCAATCCTCAAGGATATTTGGCACAGAAGTGTCTCTACTTAGTAGAAAGTTTCTTTCCATACCACCCTCCCCGCACTTCACACAACTGTGTTTTGAACTCTTCATAACTTTTTCTCTAGTCATATTTTATAGGCTTGGGGAAAATACTGATAAAACACCTCCCTATACATTTGCCAGATTATCTCCTGAAAAGCAAACAAACTGGAATTTTTATTTTTTTAAAATATATTTTATTGATTTTTTACAGAGAGGAAGGGAGAGAGAAAGTTAGAAACATCGATGAGAGAGAAACATCCATCAGCCCCCTCCTGCACATCTCCTATTGGGGATGTGCCCGCAACCCAGGTACATGCCCTTGACCAGAATCGAACCAGGACACTTCAGTCCACAGGCCGACGCTCTACCCACTGAGCCAAACCGGTTTCAGCACAAACTGGAACTTTTAAGGACAGCCTCTCACATCTACTCAACTTCAGTGCTGTCCAATGCGCCTCCTTCCTTCTCCCTAAGCAACAGCCACCGCTGAAAAGAAGACGCCCCTTTATCGCTGCCCGGTAGTGACTAGCAATACTTGGCCCTTTCTTCTCTTGTAAAGTAAAATAAAGTTCCTCTCTGCATGTTTCCTTTTATCTGTGAATTCTTCCACATCCCACATCACCAGAAAAATCCTAACAGTATTACTTTATTCAAAGGAGTTAAGTGGAAAAATATGAGGAAAATGACTTGTAGAAGCAAAATAATATTTCCTCCTTCTTTTCTAGGTTCTTTGTTTGGCCCAATAATTAAATTGATGTACTGTAGATTAACAGAGGAATAACAATCAAAAAGTTCTTAACATAACCTAGATATACATGGAAATGACTCAGAAAAATGGAATAACCTGCCAAAATGGCAAACACCTTCACCTAAAATCACCCTCCCCTACAGTCAAAAATGTTGTGTGTGTGGAGTCAGTTAGGGTGGATTTTCAGGAAAAGCACAGTAAGGATCTCAGTTGTGGTCCATTGTGCAGTGCACTGCGGTGAGGGATTGTACTCAAAAGGACTCTGCTCCAACCCAAAGATCCAGGTGAAGACACAGGAGACTGGGAAGGAGGACGTGGATCCAGAACGTGATCCGGGCTGCAGGGAAAACATGATGAGAGCCATTCTCATTCAGCCGGTAGGGATATAGAGGACAGAAGCACATGGCCAGTTGGTCCTATGCATGAATAAGAAGTGAGCATCCGTCCAATGAGACCAAGAACATGTAGAGCTCCAGCATCATTTCTGAATGTTATGTCCCAAAATTCATGTCCAATTGTATCCACTCCTGCAGGGTGAATGTCTGTGCCACATAGGAACATCATTTAAAGGGTCAAGCTGAGACATCAAATTCATCAGTGGAAAGGGTCACAGCATGACACCCAACTTGTGGACAAAGGTGCAGAGACCCAGCCCTAACTACCGAGGTCTCCTGAGGGTCTTAGTCTGTGCTGGGATCAGAGGGGAGGCAGACAAACAGTAGCTCACTCTCAAAGAAGGTTCTCCTGCAGAAACCACTGCAGCTGAGAAATGATGGCGTTCCCCTGAACACAGGGAGGCCAAGGGTAAGTGCTCTGAGATGTAAAGGGAATGGAAGGAAAAGCATAACTGTAACCATGGAAACAGGAGCTGCAGCTGAGCCACCCTGGTCCTCAGACTGTACCTCCTCCAGTGAGGGCTCCACATCAGTGGTAGAGACTCTGTCTGACGCTGGAGAAAATAATGGTTAAAATCCAGTCTCTTGAACTTGACACTTGTCTGTGGTGTAAACTTGGGGAGCTGACTTCATTTCTCAGACACTGAACTTTTTCAGCAATTTGATATGGGACGCACCACAATGAAACCTGAGTGGCATAGCACCTGCCTCCCTGCAGCATAGTCAGTGGCTTCTTATAGGTACCATTTCTCACTAAAATGCATCCAAAGACAAAGGTGCTTGCGGGCATCGGGGGAGTGAGAAGTGCCTGCCTGGGAAGGTCTCTGCAGGGAGTGGGTGGAGTTGCTGGAGCCAAGGCAGGCTGCAGATACAGCTGCGTTACTGCATGTGGACACCTTGCCACTGGACCTTCTCCAACAGCTCCGGCATGGACATACCTCATACTTGCTTTTCACAGGAGGAAACTGACTTAGACCAGCAGAAAGGGTTATGTCATTGTAAGTCCCAGTGATAACAGAGAATCTGAAATTCAAATATAGGATGCCTGATCCAGGGAAAAGGGAGTCTGATCACTTCCCCCATCTCACCTGCCCACGCAGATGCCCACTGGCCTTCCTGAGAGAACTGTTCCTGAAAGGCGTTCGGCCCGCCTCTCT
>NW_006291400.1:5863-15140 GCF_000327345.1 Myotis davidii | reverse complement strand
CCCATTTGCTGGGCCTGTGCCACCCAACGCACCGCTGCGGGAGTCCCGATCTGCCCGCAGGCCGGCTGCGGGTGCTGTGCAGGAAGGCCATCCTGCCTTGTGGTGTGTTCGAGCGGCGGCAGCGGGAGCCAGGCGAGGACTGCGCCCTCCATCTTGCCTTGGGTTCTCCATTTTGGGGCAGAGCCATGTGCACCCTCCATCTTGCCTTGGGTTCTCCATTTTGGGACAGTGCCATGTGCTTCACCGGAAAAAGCCGCTGCTAGACCCACCCAGGATTTCTCTGGACTAACCAATGACAATCAAGGGACGTGCACGCCATAGAGATGACCACATCCTGTACCGACTCGCCCCTGGCCAATCAGCGGGGCCCACAGTCCCCTCTCCTGCCCTCACTCCACCCCCCTATAAGATCCCCTGTCCCATCAGGCCTCGTTCTCTCGGCCACTGGACTTTTCCACTGTGTCGGTGGGTCTGGTGAACTTGGAGCGCAAGCCGGCTTGCATTAAAAAGGACTCTTTGCTTTTGCATCAGACTGACTGGCTCCCTGGGGGTCTTGGGAACTTTGAAATCTGGGCACAACATTCCAACCCAAGAACCCCCATGACAGGAGACAAGGAAAATGCAGAAGACGACAAAGCAAGGGCTTAGTGCAGGGTCATATGACTGGTGTTCTGAAAGCAATGGAGAATGTTTTAGTGCAGGTTAAAATTAAAAATGTTCATTGCACAGGGCATAGCATTTAAAAAGTAATAAATCACCCAGCTGGTATGGGTCAGTGCTTGAGCTTCCACCTGTGCACAAAGAGGTCCTTGGTTAGGTTCCCAGTCAGAGCACATGCCCGGATTGTAGGCTCCATCCACAGTAGGGTGTGGAGGAAGCAGCGATCAATGATTCCCTCTCATCATTGATGTTTCTTTTCCTTATTTTTCTTTTTGAAGATTAAGGACTCAGTTTTCTTTTTTATGGATTTCACAGAGGAAGGGAGAGAGACAGAGAGATAGAAACATCAATGATGACAGGCAATCATTGATAAGCTGCCTCCTGCAAGCCCCTCCTGGGGATCTAACAGGGACCATGCATGTGCCCTTAGTGGCAATGGAACTGACCTCCCGGTTCATAGGACGATTGAGCCGCCTTGCTGGGCTCACATCATTAATGGTTCTCTCTCTCTCTTTTTCCACTTCCTTCGCTCTATGAAATCAATAAAAATATTTCTTAAATGAATTAAAATATTTTTGAAACATCTTTATTGATTTCAGAGAGGAAGGGAGAGGTAGAGAGAGACAGAAACTTCAATGATGAGAGAGAATGATTGATTGGCTGCCTCTTGCAGTCCCCATACACTGGGGACTGAGACTGCAACCTGGGCTTGTGCTCTGGACTAGAAGCTTACCTGGGACCTTTCAGTCAGAAGGCTGACGCTCTATTCACTGAGCCAAAACAGGTAGGGCAATTAAAAATGTTTTCTTAAGTAATAAATATTAAAACATATTATTCCAATACCAAAAAAGTTTATTTCCTAAAGTAAAGAAGGCACAAAATGAATGAAATTCCAACATAGATCTTTGTTGTTCCACTGTCCTATTTTTAAAGAAATTTGCGAAAACTCATAGCACATTAGGCAGAACATATGGTAAGATGTCTTAACAAAGAAACAGACTCAACAAATACACCTCTGAGAAAAGGCTCACCATAAAATCCTACAAAAAATACAATCAAACAGTGAGGCAGCACAACAATTTATAAAAAAAAAACCCCAAAACACACGTTAAATTATGATTGACCAAACAAATTATTCTCTAGGATGTGGAGACTGTGAATCCTTAATACATGGCTGAAAAAATGTAAAAAAGTACAATTGGTTGAAGTTTATTTTTTATTTTTAAAGAATAGCTTATTAATTTTTAGAGAGAGAAGGGAGAGTGAGAGAAACATTCATGGAAGAGTGCTATATTGGCCAGCCGCCTCCTGCACACCCACTTCTATGGATCTAGCCCCCAACTCAGGCACATATTCCCACTGGCAATCATCTCCACAACCCTGTGCTGCATGTGATGATGGCCAAGAACTGAGCCACACCGGCCCTGGTGATATATTCCATTGAGATCACACTTTGCTAATCTCAGTAAATTTAAACATACATCTACTCAAAAAAACCAGACTTTGCACTGAATTTTTCACAAAGGTAAATAACACTTATATACATACAAGGAATTATATAGAAATATTTATACCAGCTGTTAGAAATAACTAAACATTTATTAAAATGGACAAATTATGATGATATATCAATGATAAGAATATTTATCACAGACCTAACTGGTTTGGCTCAGTGGATACAGCACTGGCCTGTGGATTGAACGGTCCCAGATTCAATTCTTGTCAAGGGCATGTATCTTGGTTTCAGGGGGTGTGCAGGAGGCAGCTAATCAAAGTTTCCAACATTTTACCCGTCTCCCTTCCTCAATAAAACATATTTTTTAAAAAAAGAGTATCAGGAAAAAAGATGAGTTACTAATGTAACTTTAATAAATCTCCAAGTATTTATGAAACAAAAATTAAAGCAGAAAAATAAAGTTCTCTATGAAAATGGAATGTAAATCCATGGAAACTAGGAAAGTTGTAAGGAACAGGGACAGGTTAAAAGAGGTCATGCAGCAATTACACAGAGACAGATATGGTCAGCATTATGACTATAATGATGGTCAAACCAGCCAGGGCCCAGCTGAGCATTCTTATCCACACATGTCAAGATTTAGGAAACATGCCCTAACCGGTTTGGCTCAGTGGATAGAATGTCGACCTGCGGACTCAAGGGTCCCAGGTTCGATTCTGGTTGGGGGCATGTACCTTGGTTATGGGCACATACCCAGTGGGGAGTGTGCAGGAGGCAGCTGGTCAATGTTTCTCTCTCATTGATGTTTCTGACTCTCTGTCCCTCGCCCTTCCTCTCTGTAAAGAATAAAATATATTAAAAAAAAGATTTAGGAAACAATATACTTAACACATGTACATAGTCATTACAGGTGTTAACAATGGTTCACAATAAAACAAATGTACATTCACCTATTCTGGAATAACAGGTTTGGAAACTCTATATTCAATCCACATAATTATGCCATCTGAGTGAGAGTCTCATCTCAGTGACAGAAAATGTAACAAACAATGAAGAACTTTCACCAAAATCCACAAAAGCCACATCCCTGGACCAAAGACAGCCTTAGTCTCCATCTTGGTTTTCCTGCCAGCACACCAATGGCTCTGATGGGAACATCTGAGAAGCTAGAGGAGCCACAAACCATCTTGATTATAATCAATGATAATGACTGCTTCACAGAAGATAAACATACCTGCAGTCCCTCAGATCTGTGTACATACAGCTCCTGTTGTCTTTTCCTCAAACTAATTCCTGGATGCAAATTTAGATGAGGACCATTCCATCTAATGGGCTGCAATCTCGCCCAACAACAATCAGGTCAGTTTTCTAGAGTGAAAGGATTTCTCCCCACTGCTGTGGTGCTCAAACCAAAGACCATCACCCGTGAAATAGTAGGCATTAGGGCACATGGCCCTCTGCAAGACCTGGGCAAGAGATTCCCTTCGCATGTATTGGCATCCCTTGCAAACAAGAAAAGAAATTCATGCTCCCAGACATACTTGAGGTTGACACAGCTACCCACTCTTTGCAGTGATCTCTATGTCTCAACGTATCCAGACATCACAGGATGATTAGAGAGTCCACAGTGCTTCCAAGGAAAATATGGGCACAGTGTAAATTTGCCAAAAACTGCTGAGCTACTTTCTGCACCGTACTGTTCCCCCAAAGGCAAAAATGTTTAAGAATCCAAACAATTTTTCACCTCATCACGCTTGAAGAGCCCAAATCTTCCTATAAGCTAATCCACACAAAATAGAACACCCCAGATTAAAGAAGTCTTAGGAAAAAGCCTTCATTATTTTACAAACCAAAGAGACAAGAGACTGGCATGTCTTCCATTGACGACATAAGCACTCAATAAACACATCACCAGCATTCAGGCAAAGCGTGTCCCTGAAAATGGCAGTCCCTCTGCAACATTATGTTTTCTGGGGCCAACAGTAATCAGTCCTATGTGGTGACTCATGACAGGGAAACTAGTAAGAAACAAGGGCTCAGGTATTCCTCATTTTCTTCAACAAATTAGACAACAGACTTAGCTTCCCCGGGCACATGAGGATGGTGATTGATGCCATCCGTAGGGGCCTTCCCTATAGGTGGTTCAGGTGAAATATCTTCAGCAACAGAAATATGCAGTGATGTAGATCTGACAGGACATCTCTGTATGTTAGAACGTGCAACATAATTACACAGTGTTCCAACTAAAAACACACAAACACAACAGCAAAAACACTTCTGGGAGGTTTACAGAATATAGGTGATTAAATAAATGAGACACAATTCAGAAAAATGAGGATTCACAAATTATCCTGTACTGTTATGTCCTAACTAAGAAACTACATTTCGTACACATCTAAGAAATTTCTCACATGTACTCTTATGCACGGAGCGAATTTAGAAATTTGGCTGGGATATACCTCACATTAATTGCACTCATAATGGCAATTCTCGAGAGTGAACTCTCTGATGACACTGGAGACTACTGCTCCTTTTAAAAGATTTCCCACATTCAGTGCATTTATAAGGCTTTTCTCCTGTATGAACTCTCTGATGTCGATGAAGGATGGTATTAGTGGTAAAAGATTTCCCACATTCACTGCATTGATAAGGCTTTTCTCCTGTATGAAGTCTCTGATGACGATGAAGGTCATTGCTAACGGGAAAAGATTTCCCACATTCATTGCACTGATAAGGCTTTTCTCCAGTGTGAACTCTCTGATGATACTGGAGACCTTTTTTACCTTTAAAAGATTTTCCACAATCACTGCATTTATAAGGCTTTTCTCCTGTATGAACTCTCTGATGATAATGAAGGGCAATGCTCCGGGTAAAAGATTTCCCACACTCACTGCATTTATAAGGCTTTTCCCCTGTATGAACTCGCTGATGATAACGAAGGGCATTGCTCTGGGTAAAAGATTTCCCACATTCACTGCATTTATAAGGCTTTTCTCCCGTATGAACTCTGTGATGTTGATGAAGGTCTTTCTTAGTGGTAAAAGATTTTCCACATTCACTGCATTGAAAAGGCTTTTCTCCAGTATGAACTTTCTGATGATATCGGAAGCCACTTCTACTTTTAAAAGATTTTCCACATTCGCTGCATTTATAAGGCTTTTCTCCTGAATGAACTATCTGATGATAACGAAGAGCAGTGCTCCTGGTAAAATATTTCCCACATTCACTGCAGTGATATGCCCTTTCTCCAGTGTCACCTCTCTGTTGATAATGAAACCTAGAAAATTTGGTACAATATTTTCCACATTCAGAGCACACACAACACCCACTTCCAAGATGGACACCTTTTTCCTGAATAAATGTGTGGGTGCAACTAATGTCTTTCTTACATTCTTTTCTGCTGAAATAATTTTTTCTCCTTTGAAACATCATCCCACGCTTCCAAATAGCATTTGGACTGTCCCTGGTCTGAGTAGCCTTTAGGTGGAGATGTCCTGACCCAGTAAGGACACTCTGCCCAACCTCCCCACAGGTGAAATGATTCTGGGACACATTGAAATTGCAGCTGTTTGCAAGTGACATCCTTTCCAAACCTCTAATGTAACTCTGCTCTCTCACATGCCGCTGGTGAAATTTTGCACACAAAGAAAACCGTTTTGCACATGCTCCACACCTCAACAGTATCTGTCTTTTGTGTGTTCCCTGCACCTCCATCACGCAGAAAATGTTTCCCAGGACTAGCCCACAACTCTCACAGGGGTGACTCTTCTGGGAAGACAACGGTAACTTGGGATTCCTTGCCTGTGACAATCTTACAGAAACCTTTTGTTCAGTCGGGGCCTTCACACTGTCTTCTCCACAGCAGCAACCTGAACAAAAGGAAATGTAGGTGAAGTGCATGTTGACCTGATAAAAACAGAATATCTTCACCACAGATGTTTACGTCACAACTGGACATGATTCCAGACATTGATTTTCAAGACAAGTGAGTCAGACTCGCAGGAAATGGTTGTTATATATAAAATGGCCAAAAGGAAAATCTCACCAAGGGAGGACAGAAGCATAGGCTAGGACAAAAAGAAGCCATTACTCCACAAATGGCTTCCTTAGGAACTTTCATGCTGGCGATGGGAGTGTGTGTAGAACAATTTCATGTGTGCAAACCCATAAACAATCAATCACATTAGAGCATGTGATGTTCAGCATGAATAAAATAATACATGTGCACTCGAAGGCCTGCAGGCATGGAACAACATTGGATGCAGTAAAGCAAGATGTGCTAAAGAGGTAAAGTTGCAAAGTTTAGAGACGTTAAGGTTATCCATGGGCTGGGAATCCGAGTAGAATGATCACTATTAGAACTGACTAGTGCCCTGACCAGTTTGGCTCAGTGAATAGAGCGTCGGCCTGTGAACTCAATGGTCCCAGGTTCGATTACGGTCAAGGGCACATGCCTGAGTTGCACGCTTGATCCCCTGTAGGGGGTGTGCAGGAGGCAGCAGATCAATGATTCTCTCTCATCATTGAAGTTTCTTTCTCTCTCCCTCTCCATTCCTCTCTGAAATCAATAAAAATATATTAAAAACAAAACAAAACAAAACAAAACACTGAGTTGAATGCAAAGTGTCAACATTAAGCAAGAAGTAGAATTGGGTGAGGAGTGGGCAATAGTAACTAAACATTTTTGAACAAAATGGCTTTCTAGTTATGAATGTAACAAAGCCCTGGCATGAAAACTGCCCCCACTGCCCTTCACCAAGGCAAGACTGCCTCTAGATCTACCCTCTCATTGATAAAGGCATGTTTCTCCTGTGATGCACAAAGGATTCTGTCTCTTAAATCCCAGTTGAGCCACTGCATGGGATCAATGATGCAAATCATAAAAGAAAAACTAAAAAGATGGATGGTCAGCGCTGTGGTAGAACAACAAAGGACAAATGGGATCACAGGCAAAAGACCTATGAGAGTGACATCAGCAAGAGAGCAGACTCAGACATATGAGAATCTTTCCCCATCCCAGAGCAAGTAGACAGCTATCCATGAGAGAAACATCCCACAGGAAATGGGAATAAGAGTACCATGAAGACAAACAGTAATACAGAATACCAAATAAGGACAACTGCATAGAAAGGATGACAGGAAACTGGGTGAGGAAGCACATTTGGAGATACCTAAGGTCAAAAACAAGAGTTAATAATAACTAACTGACTAACTTTTTTAAGTAAATAAATAAATACAGCAAGGGTCAGCCCTAGCTGGTTTGCCCAGTGGATAGAGTGTCAGCCGTGGGACTGAGAAGTCCTAGGTTCCATTCTAGTCAAGGGCACAGGCCGAGTTTGTTGTGGGTTCAGTTCCAGTAAGGGAGCATGCAGGAGGCAGCTGATTAGTGATACTCTCTTATTAATGTTTCTCTCTCTCTCTGTCTCTCTTTCTGTCTCCCTTCCTCTAAGAAATCAATAAAAATGTATTAAAACAAAAGGGTCAGCCCTAGCTGGTTTGGCTCAGTGGATAGAGCATCGGATTGTGGACTGAAGGGTCCCAGGTTCAATTCTGGACAAGGGCACAATACCAGGTTGCGGGCTCAGTCTCCATTGGTGGCCGTGCAGGAGAGAGCCAATCAATGATTCTATCTCATCTCTCTCTCACTCGCTCTCCCTTCTGAAATCAATAAAAATCATCGATGTTTCTAACTCTCCATCTCCCTTCCTCGCTGTAAAAAATAATAATAATAAAATATATTTAAAAAAACAACAAAACAGAATGCCCTGGCCAGTGTGGCTCAGTTGCTTGGAATATCCTCCTATGTGTCGAAGGGTAGAGGGTTCGATTCTCGGTTAGGGCACATATCAGAATGTGGCTTCCATATCCGGTTTGCATTTGTGCAGAAGGCAGCTGATAGATGATTCTCCCCCACCTCTCTCTCTCTTTCTCCATTTCTCTTCCTCTCTATAAAACTGGAAATTTTTGTTTTTAAAAACCACAGTTGCCGTAATTGGTTTGGCTCAGAGGATAGAGCGTCAGCCTGTGGACTTAAGGGTCCCAGGTTCCATTCCGATCAAGGGCATGTACTTCGGTTGCGGGCACATCCCCAGTGGGAGGTGTGCAGAAGGCAGCTGATCGATGTTTCTCTCTCATCGATGTTTCTAACTCTCCATCTCCCTTCCTCGCTGTAAAAAATAATAATAATAAAATATATTTAAAAAAACAACAAAACAGAATGCCCTGGCCAGTGTGGCTCAGTTGCTTGGAATATCCTCCTATGTGTCGAAGGGTAGAGGGTTCGATTCTCGGTTAGGGCACATATCAGAATGTGGCTTCCATATCCGGTTTGCATTTGTGCAGAAGGCAGCTGATAGATGATTCTCCCCCACCTCTCTCTCTCTTTCTCCATTTCTCTTTCTCTCTATGTAAAAGGAATCTAATTATATAAACAGCTAGGGGTCCTGTGGCCTAAGTGACCGAACTGACAACCCAACACCCAAAGTCAATCCTGAAGTCACAATGGTGACCCAGCACTGACTGCTGTGGCTGCGGTTGGCAGCGCCCCGGCAGGAATCAGTGGTGGGAGTCAGTCCCAGGATGGAGTCAGTCCCAGGTCATGTTAGTGGAAACCTTAAGATACAGAAACAAAGAAGACCTATCCCTCCACCTGGGAAGATATTGGCAGAAGAATAGCGGGGAGCCAGAACTCCCACCATCTCATAAAAATAATACCGCTCCCCCTCCCTCCTCCCCCACACAAACATGCACACAAACCTACAAACCGTGGGCCAAGTGGAGAACATGGACTTTTACTCTTTTCTTCAAATAATGAGGTGGCATCTCACCCTTCCCTTACCAGAGCAGTAACAAAACAAGCCAGATAAAACAGGCTTGAAAAGATCCAGAGTTCCATAATGCTCAAAATTTCTAGTTTTCAATTATCAAATTATTCATACAAAGAAGCAGAAAGATATAAAACTGAAAAACAACATTTATTTTATTTTTTTTTAAATACATTTTATTGATTTTTTACAGAGAGGAAAGGAGAGAGATAGAGATAGAGAGTTAGAAACATCGATGAGAGAGAAACATCGATCAGCTGCCTCCTGCACATCCCCCACTGGGGAAGTGCGCGCAACCCAGGTACATGCCCTTGACCGGAATCGAACCTGGGACCTT
>NW_006291400.1:0-5841 GCF_000327345.1 Myotis davidii | reverse complement strand
TGGTTCAATTCCGGTCAAGGGCATGTCCCTGGGTTGTGGGCACATCCCCCGTAGGAGATGTCCAGGAGGCAGTTGATCGATGTTTCTCTCTCTTCGATGTTTCTAACTCTCTATCTCTCTCCCTTCCTCTCTGTAAAAAAATCAATAAAATATATTAAAATAAAAAACAAACAAATAAAAAACAGGGACTTTCTGGAAAAACAGGTGTGGGGGAGCAATATCTGCAAAGCACAATTAAGCACATGAAAAAATATGTGTTCCTGTATGTCATAAGCAATTAATATATAAAATATACAACGTATTCCAAATATTCTTTAAAAAATATAGTTAAAAAACTGGATAAGGATGTAGATACAACTTTTCAAAAAATATTTACACATGACCAATAGGAATACAGAAAATGTTTTCCTAACTAATCAAGGTGGAATTCCTTAGCTGCCAACAACACTACCAACCACAAGTCCTTCCCTGTGAATTTAGTGCAGCGGGGAGTATTGGGACTTCAGGAATAGAAGGGAGCAGCGGAAACAGACCAACCCTCCCCAGGACAGCAACTACCCAGAAAACTGGAAAAATCAAGCAGTACCACAGTCTATGTGGGAGGACAGAGCACACCCTGGGTGATGGGACCTATGAATCGAAAAGCCGAGTCCAGGTCACCGGAGAGAGTGAGGGTCTTACCCAGGGAAGATATAAGTTCAAAGTTCTCCAGCATCACATTCAGGTACAGCTGTCTCTGACCCTCATCTAAGAGGCTCCATTCCTCTCTGGAGAAGTACAGGGCAATGTCCTCAAAGGTCACGCCAACCTGTCAGAATGGAGACAATTCTAACCAGGGATGTCTTTCTGAGAACCAGTAATTCTACTCCTTACACACCTTCCCGCCCTCAACCTCCTCCAGGCACCAGGTTACTGTGGACACCAGGCCCTAATGCCAGTGCAGGCTGCTCTCTCATCACAATCCCATTACTCACTGTGATGGCCCCCAGCAGAGCAGCTGGGTTGGGTGGGAAGGATTGGGGGACGGGAAGGTAGAAAGCAATTCCATTTAAGGTCTGGGCGATACCTGCAGGGCCCCAGCCTTCCTGCCAAGCAACACCACTGCAGTCTCCGAGTCTCCATCAACAAAGCCAGGGGTCGGTTTATGCTTCACTTTAAGTCCCCACACCAGGTACCGGGGACCATCAGCTCACACTTCCTCCAGATGTGCACACCACTAGGTAATGTTCATTCCCTTCCCATGTTCAGACCCCAGGTTCACTCCCTCAGCTCTGCCCCCTTCCTGTTCCAATGCCACTGGATCTCGCTGGACTCACCCATGAACTTGGCATATGGCGTGTAGAGAGCTTGTAGTCCAGCCGGATCCAGGACCACCCCAGGCCCCTGATGGACCCACAGCCGGGAAAGCCCCGAATGAGTCTGTGCCGTCCTCCCTGCAGCCTCTGATCTTTCCGTCAATACTCACAGCCACATCCTCAGGGACCTTCAGATGCAAGTCACCCCCGTCCTCTCTGCCCTGCACTTGCTGTGTCCTCAGAAGCCCCAACACTCCTCTCTCCCCTCCACCTTCCTCACGGTTCTTTACGCGGGACTGAGCTGCAGGACGAGACAGGGGCCCGCACCCGGGCAGTCCTGTTCGGTGTAAGTAGCAATGAGGGGAGGACCCGGGGGACACACTCACCTCAGCCCGTCTCCTCAGCACCAGCGCCGACATTGCCCTCTGTGGACGGAGCGGGGCGGGAGTAGAAGCCGCTGCAGGAATGGCGGTCCCTGTCCCGGCCCTGGGCGGGTATGGTGGCGACTCCGAGCTTCAATCCCACGTGGGAGCTGTGAGCACCACTGGAGGCTCCCACCATTGGCTGTGGAGGGGGGAGCACCACTCTCCAACCTTCTCCCCGGGACTGTGTGACAGGTACCGCCGACCGCTTAAGACAAAATGGAGAGGAGACTACCGTTCCCGCCCACCAGAACTTGAAAAACGGAAACGCCTTTTCTGAGCTTCCATTGGCTCAGCCTGGTGGCATTCCACGCGCAGGCTTCTGGGTAATGTAGTTCCTACTCTCCCTGGCCAGGATCCTGTGTTTCCTCAGCTGACTACATGATTAGTTTTGAGGGCAAATAGACCAAGAACACACCAAGTATACTCAGGACCCTCCGGCGCCTTCAGGGGAGGAGATTTCTAGAACAGGTTTGTTTATGCGGGACCTGCCTGGGTTCCTTTAGCTGCTGGTTTTGCATATCTTCAGAATCTGTTCTTTTCTGAATGACAGGCATTGTGTGTTATTTCAGGGCATTAGGTTTCTGTCTCCTTCAGGCTAAATGTAGCTTGCAGAGGTTGCTCAAGTGTCTCATCTAACCTGCCTCCACTGAACGAAGTTAATGTCTCAAAACAGACATGAATATTTAAGATCATCTGCTTCTGGGGCCAAAGTGTCAGCTCTGCCTGGACGGCAGTGTGGACAAGAGAGAGACATGTGAAAAGATGCTCAAAGTCACTGATCATCAGAGAGATGCAAATTAAAGCAACAATTAGATACCACCTCACAACTGTCAGAATGACTACCATCAACAAAGGACAAGTGCTGGCAAGGATATGGAAAAAAGGGGAACCCTAGTACACTGCTGATAGGAATGCAGACTGGTGCAGACATTATGGAAAACGTAGGGAGTTTCATTGAAAAATTAAATATGGAACTGCCATTTGACCCTGTGATCACACTTCTAAGAATATATCCTAAGAAACCCGAAACAACAATCAGAATGCTATGCAGTGGTAAAAAATATGAATCTCTTACCCTTTCAGACAGCATGCAGGGACCTAGAGAGCCTCGTGCTAACTGAAATGAGTGGGTCAGACTAAGAAAAGCATCACTTGATCTCACACATAAATGGAACCTAAATAACCAAATTAACTGAAGAATAGAGTGGTTCCAGAGACATGGAAGCTTGGTACTGAGTGCAAAGTCTCAGAAGGAAGGCAAGGGAGGGTTATATAAAATAAAAAACACACAGAGAGAGAGAATAAACATTCCTGGGTGAGGATTAAAGAAACACTCACACACAGACACACACACACACACCAAACAAAGCCACCTGAGCCTTGAGTATTTTCTTCTGTTCCCTGGAAGCAAGGAGAAAGCTAGCTTGCTGTGTTCTGGGTTGCCTCTAAATTTGTGTTTATAAATGTGTCTTCATTCATCTCTGTCTTGGGAAATGCTGATACCCCTCCATGTAACCTTCTCCTGCTTCCCATGAGTCAATTGCTTTTGATGTTGTTGTAAGTAATGTCCAAACCTGTGGGAAATTCTTCTAAGTTTATTTGACCCAAGTCACCAACATTTGTCAGGAAGCAAAACAACAACACATTCAGTAATGCAAAGGGGATTGGCAGTTTTGCACCTTTTTCATACATGAGACTCAAAGGAGAAGACATATGGGGGTTAAATGAAATTCACTGGTAAAAAATTAGAGTGTGTGGGGGGGACTGAAGAGGGAAATCCCTGGGATTGGATAAAAAGTAAAAAAAAAAATAGACACAAACTTCTTTTTAAAATGTTCTCCAATAGTTAAGAGTTAATATTTAACACAGCAACAATAATAATTTTAGCTCCGAGGTCTTCTGTGTTTGGAGATTGTGCCCATAGGAGTCTGTAAAAAAGGAAATTTCCCTGAAAATCCAAAGGTCTGTTATCCTAGATGGAAAAAATGCAATAGACAGGCCTAATAAGGTAAAGATTGACCTTTGCAAAGAAACAAAACAAAGGAGGCTAGGACAAAACTACCCCTGCATCTTGCTTTTACTTAGAAAGTTTTAACTTCAAACCATCCTGGGTGGTTACTTTTGGGCTTGGAGTTTGTAAGATTCACCATGTGATGCCAGGCTACCTGAGCTTGCCATGTTTAGTATGTACCATCATTTTTGTCCATACTGTGGTGTTAAAACCTATGGTGTCAGGAGAAAAATCACCGAGTGGTTTATTTCCTTCGGGACCCATTGCTGACATCCTCCTGAACACAATGCCCCCAGTACTGCTGGTTTCCCTTTATTTGGTCTCCTAGAAGTATTCACTCTTCAGGTCAATAAAGCCTTAGGTTCTAAAAGTAGTCGAGGTATTTGTAAGGATAAGAAGAAGGTCTTTCTGTTTCTTCCCCACAATTTATGAGAAGCACTTGCTAATTAAGCCCCAAATTAATGGTTCCTCTAATTCAAAGAGCTCCTCTGTTCAAACTGCAGAACAAGATAAGCTACTTTTAAGGCTAAATTTTTACATACCCCTCCTTCCTGCTGTTTTGACACCTCAGGGATAACACACACCAAGGAGTCTCTAGTTGGTAGAAAGTTTAGTGGAGTTTAGTGGAGTTAAGGGACTCCACTGTGGAGATAATTTTGTGGAGTTAAGGGAATTATTGTGAAAGAAAATGAAGGAAATGACATTGTAGAGGCATAATAATTTTCCCTTCTTTTCTAGCTTCTTTGGTTAGCCTAAGAATTAAATGGATCTAACATAGATTAACAGGGCAAAACAATAAAAAAGTTATTAACACGTATACCTACTGAATACATCAAGCATGTGTTACACTTGCGGTCCTTGGGCTGCAGGAAGCCCACAACGAATATTCATTTACGATGACTAATTTATTTCAGGCCTTCGTATTCAGCATGTCTCTATCAAAATAAACCGACATTTCTATGAAAATTGAAGCTTTTATTTTTTTGCGGCCCACATAAACTTAAACCTTGGTTATATGGCCCATATTAGCCTTTGAGTTTGACATACTTGGTATACATGGAAACGACGAAAAAAAAAAAAACAGAGTAACAGGCCAAAATGGCAAACACGACGAAAAAAAAAACAGAGCAACAGGCCAAAATGGCAAACACCATCATCTGAAAAGCCATGTTCAGGAGTTATATTTTATTATTAAATTCTGTGCAGGCCCAGAGAAAAATGTGTCTTTCAAATTCTGGGCCCCCATCGTGGAGGAAACTCTCTTTATTTATACTTTTTCCAGTCCTTTGTCTCCCAAATTTGGAATGAGACTTCTGGGCCTTCTGAGAAAGGCCTGCGTGCTGGGAAGGGGCCATGAGACCATATCTCAAGGCCTGGCCTGATGTCAGTACCTTCCTATCTATGTGGTCTAGGACAGCATGCCCCGCCTGGCCGAAGTGCCAGATATGCAGCCCAGGACACAGTAATGATTCCTACGTGGCAACTCATGACAGGGAAACAAGTAAGAACTAAGGGCTGAGCCAAAACCGGTTTGGCTCAGTGGATAGAGCGTCGGCCTGCGGACTGAAAGATCCCAGGTTCTATTCCGGTCAAGGGCATGTACATGGGTTGCGGGCACATCCCCAGTAGATGTGCAGGAGGCAGCTGATCGATGTTTCTCTCTCATCGATGCTTCTGACTCTCTCTCTCTCCCCCTTCCTCTCTGTAAACAATCAATAAAAAAAAATTTAAAAAAAAAAGAACTAAGGGCTGAGATATTCCTAATATTTTCAACGAATTAGACAACAGAGTTAGCTTTGCTGGGCACAGGAGGATGGTGATGGATGCAATCTATAGGGATCTAATAGGTGTTTCTGGTGAAATACCTTCAGCAATAGAAATATGCAGTGACGTACATATGCCAGGACATCTCAGTATCTTAGAAAGTGCAACATAATTACATAGTGTTCTAACATGAAAAACACAACAGCAAAAACACTTATGGGAACTTTGCATAATGCAGGGGATTAAATGATTGATACAATTCAGAAAAATGAGGACTTACAAATTATCTTGTACTATTAAGCCCTAAGAAATCACATTTCCTACACATCTAAGAAATTTCTCATAT
>NW_006291399.1:0-3345 GCF_000327345.1 Myotis davidii | reverse complement strand
GCTCAAGTTGATTACAGTGGCCCATGGCTAAGAATTTTCACAACTAAATTTTGGAGATGATATAGATACTTTCTAAAAGGAGAGAAAGGTGAACATGCTTGTTCACTGGGAGTTCTCACAGTAGCCTTTGGACTGTAGAACAGGTGAGAGGATCACCACCAAAGGAGGGATTTAATAAAGAAGGCAGTTATTTGACATGGAGTGGAGTTGTGGAAATATTCTGCTTACAGTCATCAGAAGGGGAGAGACATGAAAAGTCCATTTGAGAATAAGAGAGACACTGGTCTATACTTTACAAATGAAGCAATGCTGTATGCACTGCCCTGTTCAGAAAGGAGCCGATCCTTTAGACTAGGTTTATGTAAACTATGCCTGTCTAGGAGGAGTCAACTTGAAGAAGAACAATGTTTTGGTGGTCCTGGACTGATCATTGGATTGGAGCAGGCCTTATCTTCTGCTGGCTGTGTTTCACATGGGATGGACCTGGAAGCCATCTCGCTCTGATTTCAGGCATTCTCTTAATCATTTTAATGGTTCATTCTTAGCATAGTAAAAATTTAAAGAAGGTAAAGTGATTTATCCAAGAGAATAAGAAAGCAGAAACAAGCTATTTATTTCTAAGTTCACCAAACCGGGCAGATAAATATCAAGTAGGATCCTGAATGGACACTGAAGAAGGCATGGAAGTTGGAAGACATTGGGTCAGTATTTACAGAGCATTGAGATGTGGGGAGAATAAGATGGGTGGGAGGTTGGAAAGCTACATTTGATGGAACTAAGGAAAATGGACGCTCCTGCACTTGAAGATCTGGAGTGTGTAGTGCCCTACCTAGTGCAATGGTGACCAAGCACTTACATGAATTGTGATCACTGCCATTCTTGTAGGGTAATGCTCATGCGAAAAACTTTTCCAGTGACTTGTAATCAGGACAGTCTGTGAAGAAGGGGATGCAAGAATTGTTTTTCAGGCCACAATGAACAGAGAAGGGCTCTATTCTATTACCTGGGTGTGATCTCAAGCATCCAAAGATGTTTTTATGGGAACATTGCTAACCTTGTCAACATCTAAAGGAGAAGTTCGTCACCATTATGTCCTGATTGGGAAAGAAGGAAAAATATCTTCAATTAGTGGGCCAGTATCAAGGAGGTAATGAAGAAAAACTAAAAGAAATCCTGTGTTCAAGAAAATCAGGGGGAAGGGGATGCAGGACTTGTATTGGCTGCCGACCTGGGATAAGGAGTCTGAGTCTGTCCTCAGTCATCCTAAGATGATTTCTTTGGCCCGATTCCTCAAGATGACTATATCCACTGGGGAAGCTCACCGGGTAATTTCATGATTGGAAAAGAGGGAGAAATATCTTCACTCATTGGCCTTGGATCATATAGGTACAGCACAAAGCACAGCGGAATTCTGGCTGCGAGACGAATGCGTTTTGATTCGCAGTACGTAAGCATTGTCCTGAGTCATGGAAAATGACATGTATATGTTCAGCACAATGTGTTAGGTAAAATGATGAAAGCCACTACTTCTCACGTTGCGAGGAGGCCTAGCCCTACCATTATCCTTCAGCCCTTTTTGCCACAATGATAACTTGTATGTGTGTGGATTGGAAAGCTATCTTTTAGGATGCTCAGCACACGGGCTGGTCCTTCACATAAAGATATGGTGTGTGTAGTGCCCTGCTAGGGCGGTGGTGATCATGTGCTTATATGAAATGTAATCGCCACCCCCCTGGTAGTGTAAAGCACCTGCAAACAACTTTCGGGGTGGCCTGTGGTCAATAGAGTCAGTGAGGAAGAGGATGCATACGTTTTCAATTCTTGCCGGCACCAGCAGAGGAGAGCCTTGTCTTGCTCTCTTGGCCCATTCCTAACAAAGTCAACATCTACTGGGTATGATCATCAGAATTTTTTTTCTTTATTGGAAAATAGGGTGAGTTATCTTCTTTTACACGACCATTTTCATTGAGGCAAATTAGGAAAATGTCTGATCCTGCCTAAGGGATGATAGTCATTTGGTTGGCAGTGAGTAGATATTGTACTGAGTGATGGAAAATGACTTGTATACATTCAGAACCGTGGGTAGTGAAAGTAATGTAAGCTACACTTGAGTGTGGTTGGGGACTGATCATAACACTTTCCTTGAGCCATTTTGTGTGAGAATGAGATGCTGGGAGCTTGGAAAGCTACACTTTAGGGTGCTAAGGGCACACGCCCCTCATGCCCATGGAGATTTACTGTGTGTAGTGCCCTTTCCAGGTTGGTGATGATCATGTATTCAGGAAATGTGATCTCTTTTTTTCTGGTCAGGTAATGCTCATGCAAGCAACCGTTACTGGTCTGTTGTCCTGCACTCAAGACAGTGAAGGAAGAAGAAAAGGCATTGATGCCTGACCACAATGAGCAGAGGTGGGCCATGTTCTTCTCATTGGGACTTGTCTCGCGCATCCAAAAATGACTTCATTGAATTCCTAACAATCTCACCATCTACATGGTAAGATATTTACAATTATTTCCTTAGAGCTAAAGAGGTAGAAATATCTTCACTCACTGGCCTTGGATCATCTACGTACAGCAGAAAGGATAGTGGAATTCTGGCTGCAAGACGAATGCATTTTGGTTCGCAGTATGTAAACATTGGCCTGAGTCATGTGAAATGACATGTATATATTCGACTGAGAGATGAAAAATGACATGTATACATTCAGAACTGTGGGTAGTGAAAGTAATGGAAGCTACACTTGAGTGTGGTTGGGGACTGATCATAACACTTTCCTTGAGCCATTTTGTGTGAGAATGAGATGCTGGGAGCTTGGAAAGCTACACTTTAGGGTGCTAAGGGCACACGCCCCTCATGCCCATGGAGATTTACTGTGTGTAGTGCCCTTTCCAGGTTGGTGATGATCATGTATTCAGGAAATGTGATCACTTCTGCTCTGATCAGGTAATGCTCATGCAAGCAACCGTTACTGGTATGTTGTCCTGCACTCAAGACAGTGAAGGAAGAAGAAAAGGCATTGATGCCTGACCACAATGAGCAGAGGTGGGCCATGTTCTTCTCATTGGGACTTGTCTCGCGCATCCAAAAATGACTTCATTGCATTCCTAACAATCTCACCATCTACATGGTAAGATATTTACCATTATTTCCTGAGGGAAAAAGAGGGAGAAATATCTTCACTCACTGGCCTCGGATCGTATAGGTACAGCAGAAAACATAGCGGAATTCTGGCTGCGGGACGAATGCATTTTGGTTCGCGGTATGTAAGCATTGTTCTGAGTCAGGCAAAATGACATGTATATATTCGCCAAAATGTGTTAGGTAAAATGATGAAAGCCAATACT
>NW_006291398.1:5364-5803 GCF_000327345.1 Myotis davidii | reverse complement strand
ATCAGCACAATATGCAAATTAACCGCCAACAAAAATGACAGTTAATTTTCAGACGTAGTCACCCAGTGGGTATTGGCTATTGGATCCTGCAATCGGAGCTGAGAGGGTCCCTGCTCAGGCCTGACACCTCAGTCAGAAGTGTTAGGCCTGGGCATGGGCGGAGCCGTGATGGAGGGGAGCAGGAGCGGGTATTGGATCCTGCAATCGGAGCTGAGAGGGTCCCTGCTCAGGCCTGACACCTCAGTCAGAAGTGTTAGGCCTGGGCATGGGCGGAGCCGTGATGGAGGGGAGCAGGAGCGGGCTTTTGCATATCACATACTTAAGTATCTGTATATATTTCCTTTTTAAAAACTCACTTTAAGAAGGGAGATATTATACGCTGATGACTAAGTCTGAAAAGAAGAGACCCTCTTTGAAAGCTAGAGGGTGGGCGCCGGCC
>NW_006291398.1:0-2253 GCF_000327345.1 Myotis davidii | reverse complement strand
GCTCCTGGGCAGGACATTATTCAGGTGCTTCAGCCAATCAGCCTTGGTGATCAGGGTGCACACCAGGCCCAGATCCCAGGCCCCAGGCCCACATAAGCTCTGTGGTTTGTCCTCAGGATTTCCACAGCCAATCCCACTCCAGCTCAGAGCCCCTTACCCCCAGATCTCCCCATGGCCCGCTCCCACTGCAGCTCTGGCTCGCCTGCTAAAGTCACCTGGCTCACACAGTCTACAGAGGGGAGGCTCCTAAACAAGTCTCTCCTTCAAGACTGGGAGAGGTCGCTGTTCCACCTAATTCATAGAAACAAACAACCAGAGAGAGAGAGAGCGCCACAAGGAAGAGAGAGAAATGTACTCCAAATAAAGGAACAGGAAACATACATACATAAATAATAAATAAATAAATAAATAAATACATACATAAATAAATAAGAACTAAATGAAACAGACCTAAGCAATTTACCAGATAAAGATTTAAAAGTAAACACTGTTTATACCAAGTATGCAAGATGATCTAGGGAGAGGAATACATGAACTCAGTGAGAACTTCAATGAAGACATTGAAAAATATTTAAAACAACCAATCAGAACTGAGGAATAGGATAAGTGAAATGAAAACAAAAATACTCTGGAGGGAATCAACAGCAGATTAGTTGAGGCAGGAGAATGAGTCAGCAAGCTGAAAGACAAGGTAGTGAAAGTCAATCAGAACAGCAAAAATTAAAAATAATGTTTCTGAAAATGAGGATAGTTTAAGGGACTTATGGGGCAACATCAAGTGTGCCAACATTTGAATCATAGGGGTCCCAGAAGGAGAAGACAGAGAAAGGGATGTAAAACCTACTTAAAGGGATAATGACTGAAAACTTCCCCAACCTGGTGAGGAAAACAGACATTCCAACAAAATGAACCCAAAGAGGTCCATATCAGGACACATCATATTAAACTGCCAAAAGTTATAGAATCTTTTTTTAAAAATATACTTTATTGATTTTTTTACAGAGAGGAAGGGTTAGGGATAGAGATTTAGAAACATCGATGCGAGAGAAACACTGATCAGCTGCCTCCTGCACACTCTGCACTGGGTCTGTGCCCGCAACCAAGGTACATGCACTTGACAGGAATCGAACCTGGGACCCTTCAGTCCACAGGCCGTCTGTGCCCACAGCCAAGGTACATACCCTTGACTGGAATCGAACCTGGGACCCTTAAGTCCGCAGGTCGACGCTCTATCCACTGAGCCAAACCGGTCAGGGAAGATTATAGAATCTTAATGGCAGCAAGAGAAAAAGCAGCTAGTTATGTACTGGAATCCTTCATAAGACCATCAGCTGATTTTTCAGCAGATGCGGTAATGGCACAAAATATTTAAAGTAATAAAAGACAGAAACCTATAACCAAGTATACTCTATCCAGAGAAGTTAGCACTCAGAATTAAAGTAGTGATAAAGAGTTTCCCAGATTATCAAATGACGAAAGAGTTCTCACCACTAAACAAGCATTAAACAAAAAGTTAAGGAACCTTCTTTAACTGAAAATATCAAAACTAAAAACAAGAAAATATTGGAAAGAAAAAATAAAGGCCAACAGTTGTAAGTGTAGCAGAACAACCTGTTATAGAGCTAGAAGGAAGATTAAAATACAAAAGTGGTAAAATCATGTGTAACACAGTCATACATTAAGGGATGCACACACAAAAGAAGATGTAAAATATGGTGTCAAATACATAAACATGGGGGTGAATAAAAAATGTAGCTTTAGAACGCATTTGAACTTAAGCAACAATCAACTTAAAAAACATTGCTATAAACATAGCTTGTTATATATGAATCCATGGCAACCCAAAACCAAAACTTTATAATACATACAGTTACAAATGAAGAAAAAGAACCCAAACCAAACACTAAGAATGTACAAGAAAAGAGAGCAAGAGCCATAGCCGGTTTGGCTCAGTGGATAGAGCATTGGACTGAAGGGTCCTAGGTTTTATTCTGGTCAAGGGCACAGACCTTGGTTGCAGGCTTCTCCCCTGCCCAGGCCCTGGTTGGGCTCATGCAGGAGACAACCAATCCATATATTTTTCTCACATCAATATTTCTCTCTGTATTTCCCTCTTTCTTCCTCTCTCTCTGAAAATCAATGGAAAAGTATCCTTCAGTGAGGATTTAAAAAAAAGGAAAGAGAGCAATAGAAAAAGAAACAGAAAAGAACTACAAAAGCAATCAGAAAACAATTAATAAAATGGCAATAAGT
>NW_006291397.1:0-1020 GCF_000327345.1 Myotis davidii | reverse complement strand
ACGGGGGCAGAGATTCAGTGGAGAGCACACAGGGAAGGTGGGCAGTTATAGGTTTCAGAGAGTAGAAAGTGGGATTCAGGTTTGTACGGCAGGGTTGTAAGGGTCAGAAGAGAGAGAAAAGAGCTGAGAATAAGTTTGAGAGTGCAAAAAGGACTTTGCGAGGAGGATCTGATGAGTGGAACATAAGGAGTAAATCGAGGGGTGAGAGCGGAGGGGAAATAAAGCCTGTTCATATGGATTTCAAAAGCTTTCCCTATCTGGTGGTAAAAATTACCTAGATCTTGCAGGATATTGGAATCGAAAGTGCCATTTTCTGGCTACTGAGAGCCATTGTCAAGTTTATATTGTGGCCAGGCAGTGTTAGAGGAAAAAAAAATGATCTTCTTTGGTTTGATGTAGCCAGAAAGACCAAGGGTCAAGAGATTGGCGAGGAGACACCCTAAGGGTGTGTTTCAAGGGGGTTTGGACTGAGAGGTCCCCATGACCAGAGGAAAGGGCGAGCAGAAGTTGGGGAAGGAACAAGGAGCATCCTCCTTTTCCCTCAGCCAACCGGTAGAGAGCGAGAGAGACAAGGAAAGGTTCCAAGGTCATCACCCTGAGACCTTACCCGCGAAGTAGAGAGAATTCCCGGCCAGGTACCTGGGCTTTCATAGAACGCACGAAACGTGTAGCCGAGTAGATGGGAAACTCTGTAGGCTCTAATGCCACTCCAGGTCAAAGGGAGAAAGAGAAAATAAGAGAGTGTTGGGAAAGTTCCTGAAGCCTACTGGTGGAAGGGAAGTGATGTGATCCACATGTGTCCTGGTGTGGCAGGGTTTGAGAAGTGCCCAGAGTGGGCCAATCAACTCAGAACTGTTGTACCACCGGTAGAGCAGGAGTCAGAAGCTCAGGCCTAGGTTTGAGGATCGTCCATGCTCCCGTTCACCTCTTCTAGGTTTTGGCACCAAAAATGAAAGATCAGACAGAGGCCGAAAACCAGGACTAAGTCTTTATTAGAGGAGAAGGACCTGCTGGGCTGCC
>NW_006291396.1:0-267 GCF_000327345.1 Myotis davidii | reverse complement strand
CAGATATTAGAATCCGATTCAATAAACCGAGTCCAATCGGGGTTTTATGTTTTGTTGTTAACGCTCACGCAGAATTCAAATCTTGCGTGAGTTTTGGGACGCCCTATACATATATACACATATATACACATATACACATATATGCATACATATATTCATACATATATACTCTGAGCGGCCCGATTATGATGACCAACCCAGTCAGTATGATGAAGCGAACTAGTTATGCAAATAATTTATAATAATAATAATAATAATAAAACCTTG
>NW_006291395.1:0-310 GCF_000327345.1 Myotis davidii | reverse complement strand
ATGCTAAGGCCGCTCAACTGCTTACTATGACATGAATTAGCCACCGGGGGCAGACTCTCTGACCAGTAGGTTAGCTTGCTGCTGGGGTCTGGTTGATCAGGACTGAGCGAGATGGGCTGGACAAACCCTGCAGCCTTCCCATAGTCCCTTCCCAGCTGAACCATCTCCTGAATCCCTCCCGGCCCTGATCGTGCACTGGTGGGGCCTCTTGGCCTGGCCTGCACCCTCTCGCAATCCGGAACTCCTCGGGGGATGTTGGAGAGCTGGTTTTGGCACGACAGCGGAACAACCAGTCACTATGACATGCACT
>NW_006291394.1:0-295 GCF_000327345.1 Myotis davidii | reverse complement strand
TGATAAAGGATACTATCTCAGCATGTACTGTGTTCTAGAAAATCAGGAGAGTTCTAGAAAACAAAACATATAGTCACCATAGACCTAAAAAAAAAAGGTCCAATTGGCTTTGTGATAAATTAGATATGTTTAGGAGGTCCACTCTGACTTAATTTCCACCTCTCCCCTTTTCATGTCCAACTCTTGAACCACATAGATGACTCTGATCCAACCACACTTTACTGATTAATTAAATATTTTCCTCTCCCTTTTCTGCTATTTTTGTTCCTCATTTTTCCCTCTATCTTCTTCTCTT
>NW_006291393.1:0-260 GCF_000327345.1 Myotis davidii | reverse complement strand
AGGCCAGGAGATTGTCAAGGGCAGGGGAAAAAAATGACACATATATAATACCCTTTGTTATACTTTAAGCAAAAAAAAAAAAAAAAGACCTGGAAGTGCAAGGGCCATCTCGCTGCGCCCACCCCCTGCCTGCCTGCTCTTCCTTCTGCTGCCTGGTCAGTGCCCAGGGGCCCTTGCAGATGTTCAACAAAGGAGACAAGTGCTTTAAAAATATCACCTCGTTAGAGCAAAAGACACTTCTACTACCCAGGAAATTTCAA
>NW_006291392.1:0-528 GCF_000327345.1 Myotis davidii | reverse complement strand
GGGTTTGCTGAACCCTCCAGGCTCAGCCACACCGCCATGTCCTAACACAGCGGCATTGCGGCCCACCGCCCCTTTCCCAGTTTGAGTTCTCTAATGACTCTTGAGATTACCATTTTGACTGAATGACTTCCCACAATCACTACACTGATATGGCTTTTCTCCAGTGTGAATTCTCTTATGGTTAAGGAGGTCCAGTCACATGATTTTCCACATTCACTACACTCATAAAGCTTTGCACCAGTGTGCACTCTCTGGTGACTGTTGAGGCTACACTTTTGACTGAATGACCTCCCACAATCACCACACACATAGGGATTTTCACCAGTGTGAGTTCTCTGGGGACTCATGAGGCCATACTTATGCCTGAATGTCTCCCACAATCAAAACACACACACAGGGCTCTTAACCAGTGTGAGTTCAACGGTTACGGTTGAGGTAACCCTTTTCCCTGAATGACCTCCCACAATACCACACACATAGGGCTTTTCACCAGTATGAGTTCTCCGGTGGCTGTTGAGGCCACACTAA
>NW_006291391.1:0-318 GCF_000327345.1 Myotis davidii | reverse complement strand
CCCTCTTCCTTCTTCTCTGAAATTAATAAAAAAATATTAAAAAAAGAAATGCTTGAAAATTAAAGTACATAGTGTCAAAATTCAAACATTAAAATCCAAATTGATTTATTTTCCTTGTGAGTTAAAAGTTTAAAAGATGAGGATTTATTATTATTATTATTATTATTATTATCATTATTTTGTTCAGTCTCAGCCAGATGCCAACATGGGGCTAGAATTTTTTTCAGCTGGGGTATCTCTCAATAGATTAATGTAAACCCCATCAAAGCCTCATATATTATATAAATATAGTTTCAAAGCTCTCATGACCCTCACTTT
>NW_006291390.1:0-386 GCF_000327345.1 Myotis davidii | reverse complement strand
TTCCTTCCTTCCTTCTTTCCTTCCTTCCTTCTTATATTTTTCTTTCTTTTTTAAAATTCTTATTGCTGAAAGTATTACATATGTCCCTTTTGTCCCCCATTGTCCTCTCCCACCCCCCCTGCTCCCACCCCACTCTTTTTTTTTTATTTTCTCTCTCTCTCTTTCTTTTATTTATCTATGGTTAATTCTCACCCAAGGATATTTTCCCATTGATTTTTAGAGACAGTGGAAGGGATGGGGAGAGAGAGAAACATCGATGTGAGAGAGACACATCAAGTGGTTGCCTCCCTTAAGGCCCCATCAGGGTTGGGGAGCTAGCCTGCAACCGAGGTAAGTGCCCCTGACTAGGCTCTAACCTGGGACCCTTCAGTCCACGGGCCAAAGTT
>NW_006291389.1:0-815 GCF_000327345.1 Myotis davidii | reverse complement strand
TAAAGACTTAAATGTTAGACTCAAAACCATGAAGCTCCTAAAAGAAAGCATAGGCAGTAAATATCTGACATTTTTCTTAGTAATATTTTTTTCTGATATATCTCCTTGGGCAAGAGAAACAAAAGAAAAAACAAACAAATGGGACTACATTAAACTAAAAGTTCTTACACAGCAAAGGAAACCATCAACAAAATGAAAAGAGAACCCACTGAATGAGAGAACATATTCATCAATGATACATCTGATAAGGGGTTATTTTCCAACATTTATAAAGAACACATACAAAAACCTATCCAATTAAAAAATGGGCAAAAGACCTGAATAGACACTTCTCCAAAGAGAACTTATAAAAATATGCTCAATGTCATTAATCATCAAACAAATGCAAATTAAAACCACAATGAGAATTGCCTCACATCTGTCAGAATGGCTGTCATTAATAAATCAACAAAAAGTTTTGGCAAGGAAGTGGAGAAAAGGGAACCCTTGGGAATGCAGAGTAGTGTAGCCACTATGGGAAACAGTATAGAAGTTCCTGAAAAAATTAAAAATAGAACTGCCTTATGACACAGCAATTCCATTTCTGAGTATATAGCTGAAGGAACTCAAAACACTAATTGGAAAGAATATATGTACACCTATGTTCATTGTTCCACTGTGTACAATGGCCAAGCTATAGAAGCAACCCAAGTGCCCATCAATAGACAAGTGGATAAAAAAATGGTGGTATGTATATACAGTGGAATATTACTTGGCTATAAAAAAAGAATGAAATCTTACCGTTTGCATGGGTAGACCTAGAGGGTATTATACTA
>NW_006291388.1:0-490 GCF_000327345.1 Myotis davidii | reverse complement strand
TTTTTGTGCACCAGGCCTCTAGTAAAATTATAAGTGTCCAAACGAATAAGATGGGCTGCTTCTTTCCACTACACTTTTGACCTGGGCCCAGGATGCAGGAATATTTTCCCCATATTTCTCCTTTAGTGTAGCTGCTTTTTGTTCAAATGGTTGCTTATCTTAATTTTGTGTATTTGTTTCAAATTACCTTTTAAAAGTGGGGAAATTCTAAATTATTATAATTTTACTATAAATTAAAAACATGCATTTTTTTAAAAAAAATCCTTGCTCTAGAATACATTTATTGATATTTTACAAAGGGAGAGGAAGAGAGAGAGAGAGAGAGAGAAAGAGAGAGAGAGAGAGAGAGACACATGGATGGGCTGCCTCCTGAATGTGCCCTGTCTGGGGATCCAACCCAAAACCAGGCTTGTGCTCCGACCGGGAGTGGAACCTGCAGCCTTTTGGTGCCTGGGATAATGCTCCAACCAAATGAGCCACCCGGCCAGGG
>NW_006291387.1:0-316 GCF_000327345.1 Myotis davidii | reverse complement strand
TGAGAACCACTGCTCTAGACTATTTAAATTGCCACACAACAGGCACACTTGGCAGTGTCCTCCTAGACCCCTTCACTATATAGGCTTTGTTGATCACCTCTCTTGCTATCTCCTTAGACTTACCCATCATGGCCTTAAGTTGTAATTTTTGTCTCTCTTTCCTTAGTTATGTTGACTGGGTGCCTATCAATTTTATCAATCATCTCAAAACACCACTTTTTGTTTGTTTTTCCTCCACTGATTTTTTTTTTTACATTCTTTTCTAAATTTTTATTCCTTTATCCTGCTTACTTTGGGTTTAATTTGCTCAATGTTT
>NW_006291386.1:0-207 GCF_000327345.1 Myotis davidii | reverse complement strand
GTATGTTCATCATGGGTGGTCCAGGGATTTTCGCAGGTAAAGGAGGAGGTTGCTCCTCTTGTACGGCCAGTGTGGTTCAGTGGTTGAGAGTCAACCTATGAACCAGGAGATTATGGTTTGATACTTGGTCAGGTTACATGACTGGATTGTGGTCTCAATCTCCAGTAGGGGCGTTTGGGAGGCAGCCCGTCAATGATTCTCATCATT
>NW_006291385.1:0-252 GCF_000327345.1 Myotis davidii | reverse complement strand
AAAAAAAATTTAATCCTAGAAGAAAACATAGAAAATAAAATCTCAGATATCTTGGGTAGCAATAGTTTTACCCATATATCTCCTAGGGCAAGGAAAACAAATGAAAAAAATAAACAAATGGGACTACATCAAACTAAAAAGCTTCCACACAGCAAAATCAACCATCTACAAAATGAAAAGGGAATCCTCTGTATGGGAAAACATGTTTGCCAATGATGTATATGATAAAGGGTTAATTTCCAAAATATATAA
>NW_006291384.1:0-696 GCF_000327345.1 Myotis davidii | reverse complement strand
GCAGGAGGCAGCTGGTCGATGTTTCTCTCTTTTTGATGTTTGTAACTCTATATCCCTCTCCCTTCTTCTCTGTAAAAAATCAATAAAATATATTTAAAAATTAAAAAAATTTAACTTTGGCTGGGTACCTCAGTTGTTAGAGTGTCATCCCAATATGCCAAGGTTGTGGTTTTGATTTCTGATCAGGGCACATACAAGAATCCGCCAATGAATGCATCAATATGTGGAACAAGCCCTGGCTGAGCAGCTCACGTGGTTGAAGTATCATCCTGTACACCAAAAATTTGTGGGTTCGATTCTCAGGGCACATACCTGGGTTGCAGGTTTGATCTCCAGTAGGGGCACATAGGGCGTCAACCAACCAATATTTTTCTATCCTTTCCTCTCTCTAAATATCAATAAACAAATCCTGGGGTGAGGATTAAAAATACAAAGTGGGACAGCAGCAACAACAAAAATCAATGTTTCCTCCTCTCCCTCTCTTTAAAATCAACAAGTAAAAATTTAGAAATGATAATTTAAAAAATACTATAAATCAAGGGTTCCTATAACAGCCTCCTCAGGTTAAATTAACTTGCTAGAGCTGTTGGTGGCAAAACCACATCAATTGTTACTGGCGATTTGACCTTGGTTCAGAACCTTGGTTTTTTAATTTGGCTGGAAAAAAAAATTCAAAGCCAAGGACTCAAATCATAG
>NW_006291383.1:8049433-8053202 GCF_000327345.1 Myotis davidii | reverse complement strand
AAGCAGAGCACAGAGGATTTACAGGGCAGTGAAGCTACTCTCTATGATACTCTAACAGCAGATATATGTCGTTACACATCTGTCCACACCCATTGAATGTACAACACCGAGAGTGAAACATAACGTAAACTATGGACTTTGGGAGATTGTGATGTGCTGGGCTGAGCTGGGGTTCAGAGATTGGGGTGGGGGGTCATGGCTCATAGAAACCGGTAGAAGGCACCTTTGAGTCATCTGGTACAGTCATTCTCGTTTCTGGTCAGCATTCCCGAGAAACTGGACACAGGCCACTATTGGGTTCCTGGAACACGTGACCCAAATTACCTAGGGATGGAGCTCAAACTCCTGTATTTTAAGCAAGCTTCCTGGGTAATAATGTTACCCAGGGTAATCACCTAGAGCAGTGGTCGGCAAACTCATTAGTCAACAGAGCCAAATATCAACAGTACTTCTTCAAAATAGACTCGCCCAGGCCCAAAACCGACTTCTGCGCATGGGCCACGAAGTTTCAATCGCACTGTACATGTGCCCGCACATGGTATTTTGTGCAAGAGTCACACTCAAGGGGACAAAGAGCCGCATGTGGCTCTCGAGCCGCGATTTGCCGACCACGGACCTAGAGTAAAAAATCCCAACAAAACTACAAGATATGCAATAAAAGAGGAAAGGAAGTGGGGTTCAAGGTCACTGCGGCCTTGGAGGATTTGCACGTACAGCGCGACTGAAACTTCCTGGCCCATGCGCAGAAGTCGGTTTTCGGAAAGGAGAGAGGCGAAACAAGCATACAAGACGAGTGTGGAGGGAAGAGTTGAAAGGGGTCGACCTCAGTGAACATACCTCAATCAGATTGAGGACGTTTTTAGCAAAGGCCAGCTTAGGAGTACCCTAATTAAGTTAATAACAATGTACCTACCTACATAGATTAAGTTTTAAAAACTTGGCTCTCAAAAGAAATTTCAATCATTGTACTGTTGATATTTTGCTCTGTTGACTAATGAGTGTGCCGACCACTGCTCTAGAGCTACCAGCAGCCTTGCCAAGAAGATCCATCTGCAATAAGAGAAGATAATGTCCAGTTAGTGCTATATTCCCAGAAAATCAAGAAATTATTGTTTACTCTGTTTTTATGATAGTTGGTAATATATAGAAAGCCTCATTCTTTCTTAAAATATTTTCTTGGATTCTTAAGATACTTAAAATCATCTCCCTAACTCCCCCTTTTCTATAGAATCATTGAGGCTGGTTGGTATTTCTCAGTTGGTTGAGTGTCGTCCCGTGGAACAAGAGGTCGCAGGTTTGATTCCCGGTCAGAGAACATGCCCGGGTAGTAGGCAGCTTGCAGGAGGCAATCCATGGACATTTCTCTCTCATTGATGCTTCTATCTCCCTCTCCCTTCATCTCGCTCAAAAATCAATAAAAACATTTTAAAAAATGAAATTGTGGTGATGTTCTGTGAAAGAAGCAATCAAGGAGCTGAGGTGGTGATAGTGGAGAGGAGCCACCGCACGTGGGCAGTGAGAGGGGTTCTGAAGAGGTGACATCAAGAGCTGGGAGCAGCTGGAGAGGAGAGTCATGGGCAGAGAGAATGGCTTATGCAAAGCCCAGAGCAGGAAAGAGGTCAGAATCCTCTGGAATAGAAGGAAGAGAGGTAGGGGCCAGCAGGGTCAGGTAGGAGATGAGTTTGGAGAGACAGTGATCAGATGACACAGGCTCATGTAGGGCACGGTAGGACTTTGGGTTTAAGCTGAGTGACACACCTGCTGCTGCATTGAGAGTAGAGTGGATGGAGCAAGTGCTCCAAGGATGAGGCTGGTGTGTGTGTCTCCTGACACTGGCTGTGCCACCTCAGGCACGGTGCTTAACCTTTCTGGGCTTCACTGTTGCCCACGCATGGGGGTAACGGGAGGCAGATTGTGTTCACTCTCAGGACAAACTCTAACTAGATGGAACAGACAATCTTAAGAGGTAGTGAGCTCCCCATCATTGCAAACATTTGAACCAAGGCTGGCTCCACCATGAAAGCACTTGGGCACCAGAGGATTGGGTAGAATGGCCTTTCTGGTTGCTGACCCTGACCTTCTGTGGACTACAATTCTGGTCTCATTTTTGTCCTTGTCTTGCTGGGTGACCTCAGGCTGGTTACTTCCCCTCTCTGAGCCTCAGTTTCCAAATGATGACAGAAATAGGCTGATGATCACTATAGATTCTCCACCAGCAAATTCTCTAATTTGTCTATTCTCAGTCTTCACCTTACCCCCCACTCACAAAGGCCATCGTCTTGGCAGCTGGAGACACCATGACAGCCTGGTCTTGGTCTTGGCAGAAGGTCCTCCCATATCCACACATTTCAATCACAGCATCCTGGGTGACCTTTGAGTTGGAATTCTCTCTGCCCATCCCAGAAAGGGGTTGTTATTTTCTTTGGAGTCTCCTCAGATGGCCCCGGAAACAGGACTTGCTTCTGTGCCCAGCCTCCCATTCTGCAGCTACCAATATAAGGGCCACCACCACCCAGAAGAATCCCAGGAGACCGTGCAGGAGAACAAGGATTCGCGATCATCCTCCTCCAAACCCGTGAGTGGTGGGTTTGCCTCTGACCACACCCCACAGGGAGGTCTTCAGAAGGCTTTGGGGGCTAGAGACAGAGGACTAGGACAGCTTGGATTAGCTAATATGTTGAATATAGCAAATTCAGAGAGAGAGAGAGAGAGAGAGAGATGATAGAAAATTATATTCAGAGAAGTGTCAAACTGATGGGCAATGCAGGGTCATGATATAGAGCCCATTTATTTGTTCATACTTTTATTCAGCAGAGAGTTATTCATTGAACTGTCCTGACTACAAGGGTTTTACTGGGGGCTGAGGATTTGACAGTGAAATGTCACCGTTCCTCCTCTAAAGAGTTCACAGCCTGGTGATAGAGGCAGACAGGTCTCCAGTAATTGGCACCCAGGACTCTGAACAGAGAACGAATGCAGAAGAAACGGTGGGGTGAAGCTCCCTAACCTAGACTCTCGAGAGGGGGCTACAGAAGGCTCCATAGAGGACACGATGTCTTACTGAAGCCAGAGAGTCAATAGGTTAAAAATGCAACGAAGAGGAGAGATGTTCCAGGCAAAGAAGCCAGCATATGGCAAAAACCTTTGTGTAAAGATCATGAATTTGTAGTCAAGTGTGACTTTTCAAATTGCAGCTTGTCCACTCACTGGCCGTGTGTTTCTGGGCAAGTTGCTCTAGCTTTCTGAGCTGGGCTGCCCATCTGTGAAATAGGAGATAGCCACCTCTGTCTTAAAGGACTGTTAAGTGAAAGAGGGGGAGGCGCTCACTGAAAACTCCACTTCCCTCTGGGTAATTCTCACTCCTGTTTCTCCTATGAATGTCCAGGTGTCAGCACAAGATGTTTCAGCTTTGGAAACTTGTTCTCTTGTGTGGCCTGGTCTCTGGGACCTCAGCGGGCATTATTCACGCACTTGGCGAAGGCGTCGGTAACATTGTATACGGCCGGAAAACTGCTGTTGATAATGGACTTGGGGACATTCCACGTGAGTCAATAAGGGTGATGATAGGCAGCATCCAGAACCTGTTTCCTAAACATTAAGCTGCATTTCCAGGGGCTGCCACCAGGGGCTGCCTCTTGTGGATGGTTTACTAGGAAAGGTGGTTAGTCACTTCCTGGCTCATTTTCTTTCTTCCTTTCTTCCTTCCTTCCTTCCTTCCTTCCTTTCTTCCTTCCTTCCTTCCTTCCTTCCTTCCTTCCTTCCTTCCTTC
>NW_006291383.1:8047128-8048098 GCF_000327345.1 Myotis davidii | reverse complement strand
TGTTGCTTTTGTGGGTTGGACTCATATTTTTTCCTTAATTCTAGATTTTCCATATCTTTGTTTATTCTCTCAGTTTCTTTGACCTACTTTTTCAAACTTATGTCGACATCTCATTTAGAGCAATAGACCACCGCCCTGCCCCCATCACTATTAGAAGCAGGCGTATAATCATTATCAATTGCCAGGTCAATTGATTGGTTGGTCTGTTGATTAAAAATGAGTATATATCAGTATGAAGACAGCATGGAAGGAAGAGGGGCTCTGTAGCTGTATGTCTTCAGGTATGTTTCTTAAACTTTTCATTCTATTTCCTCATCTGTAAAATCCAGATATTGTCGATATCTACCTCAGTGAGTTGTAATGAACATTAAAGGAAATAACACAGGCAGCCCTATCTAGTACCTGGTGCCTAGTAGCAGCTTCATAAGTGGTACATAACACTAAATAGCAATTGTTTTGTCAGTAGTTCTTCAGAGCCTGAGGGTGGACGACAGCCTGCTTCAGTATCACAAAGCTCGGGAAAAAACTATAGATTTATTGGATGACGCCCTTTCTGAATTATCTGCAAAGAGGCAGGAATTGCAGTGAGTTGGTGCTTCATGGTGATCTTTGCTCAAAATAATAGGGAGGGGGCAATACATGTCTTTTGGGGAGGGGTGTAAATTTAATGTTAAAAGCAGAAAGGCAAGAAAACTTGTTCTTCCCACAGATCCCACATGGTCTGAGGCCAGGCCCACCAGAGCCTGAGTAAATTAGAGGCGGGGCCACACAACCAATCTGAGCATCACATGAGTGTCAGCTTCCACATCCTGTAATTGCAGGGTCAGGGGGAAGGTTCTCTTCACGCTCACCTCCACCAGTTTGCTGGTGCCTGGATTCCCTTTTCCAGGGAACGAGACTTTCCTCTCTGAATACAGCTGAGAATAAACTTTCAAATCCCCTCAGGAGAGAGGAAACTGAACTCAGCACA
>NW_006291383.1:8044806-8046465 GCF_000327345.1 Myotis davidii | reverse complement strand
ATTCAGACACAGCTTCTGTTTTTGTGGTATTGAAAATAAATTATTGCATACAGAACGTGAATTTGAAGGCCTTCAAGATCTTTTAAAAATTTTTATTGAATTTATTGGGGTAATATTGGCCAATAAAATCATATAGGTTTCATGTATACAATTCTATAATACACCATCTGTATATTGTATTGTGTGTTCACTGCTCCAAAGTCAAGTCTCCTTCCATCACCATTTATCCCCTCTTTACTCTCTTCTGCCTCCCTGAAGCCCCTTTCCCTCTGGTAATCACCATACTGTTATCTGTGTCCATGAGATTTCGGTGGTTTTTTTTTGCTTAATCCCTTCACCTACTTTACCCAACCCTCCAGCCCCCTTCCCTCTGACAGCCAGTCTGTTCTATGAATCTGTTTCTATTTTGTTTGTTTAGTTTTTTCATTACAGTCCACAAATACATGAAAGCACATGGTAGAAGAATATAATTTTAAAGTATATTAATTACTGTAAAAGAAATAGATGTGGGGAAATCTTTATAAATTGAGTATACTGTCGATTCATCATTCATTAGCTATGAGATCTTAGGATAGTTACTTAACCTCTCTATATCAATGCTTCCTCATCCTGAAATAGCAATAATAATAGTAGTTTCCCTTATGGTATTGCTGTAATGATTAGACTGATTAATCTGGGTAAAATACCTTCTAAAAGTGCCTAACATAAGTAGTGCTCAATAAATGTTACCTATTATTATTATTATTATTATTATTTTAATTATCAGTGTGCTGCTACATAAAATTTTCACAGGAACCAAACCTTGGAGACCAGGAGAAGAAGCCCTAACGCGAATATGTTACATCCTGTAAAGAATGTGGACAATGATGGCATTCTCCATAGATGTCCTGAATAATGTCCACATGGTGGAGGAACCGAGTGGGTGATGTGAAGGGTCTTCTAGACCTCTTCTCACTGCGAATCTTATTGTCTGCAGGCCTCTGGTTTGGAATACATTCCACCTGAATGTTTCCTTGGACTTCGTGGGTACTGTCCAAATTGAAACTGATCCCACGACTGGTGACTCCAAAGTGGTCATGACAGAATGCCACCTCGACCCAGAGAGCCTCTCATTCACCTTGTTGGGCGAGTAAGTCCCATCCATCACAAGAGAGCTGGGCTCTCGGAGGAGCGAAGGACCCTAATTTCAGCCCTCTTCCTGTCCCTGGGAGATGGCACAACGTGGTGAAAAGGGTTTAGGCTCTGCAGTCAGACAGGCCTTGGTTCAAATACCAGCTCTGTCACTAACTTGTAACTTTGCCATCAACTTAACCTCTCTGAGCCTCGGTTTTCATATATGTAAACTGAAGATGACAGTAATAACTTCATATAGGCTGCTGAGCTGACCAAATGACAAAGTACGAGTGTTTAGCATAGAGCCTGGCACACACTACACTCTTGGTAAGAATAGCGTTCAAGCTGATTTTGTGTCCCCTTGTCCTCCCCATGATGACTGAGGCAGGAGCGTTGACTTCTCCAACTAGAATCATGAATTTGCTTACTTCACCTTTCAGCTCTAGCGAGTTTTGCTTCTTGCTTTTTGAAACTCGGTTGTTAGGGGCATGCCTATTTAGGATCTCTATGTCTTCTTGAAGAATTACCCCTTCATTGTTATTTCAG
>NW_006291383.1:8041665-8043730 GCF_000327345.1 Myotis davidii | reverse complement strand
AATTTCAGAACACTGAAGAAGTGCTGGCCCAAATTAATATAACTAACTCCTCATTATCCATTCCAAAGATAAAAGAACACTTAGAAAAGTTTAGAGACTTAATTTCATCTACAACTCCAAACTTTCTCTCATAAATATTTTCCCACAGTCATCAACAAGATTTATCTGCATTTCTTGTTATTTATCCTATACAATAAAAGCCTACTATGCTAAGTGCCCAGTTGACTGGTTGACCATTCAACCAATCAAAGCATAATATTCTAATGATATGCTAAGGCTGCTCAACCATTCGCTATGACGGGCACTGACTACCAGGGGACACGAGCTCCAACCAGTAGGTTAGCTTGCTCCTGGAGTCTGGCCAATTAGGGTTGAGCGAGACAGGCCGAACACGCTCTGGAGTCTTCCCGCGGTCCCTCCCCAGCTGTCCACCTCCCACGTCCCTCCCTGGGCCCAATTGTGTACTGGTGGGGTCCCTCGGCCTGTCCTGTTTGTTCTTGCAATCCAGGACCCCTCGGGGAATGTCGAGAGCCGGTTTCAGCCAGATCCTGCAGTCCACTGCCCTTGGGAAGGTACCAGACATAGGAATCATAGCTGGCAAGCGCTGCTGTGGCAGCAGGAGCCTCTCCCAATAGGGACTGATTGGGTGTGAGCCTGTGGCAGGCACAGAGGGGAGAGGATGAGCGGGAGTGGCAGGTAGGAGCTGCAGGCAGCGTTGGACTGTGGGTTTCAGCCCAATCCCTGCAGGACACCCAGAGGGACCCCACCGTGCACCAATTCGTGCACTAGGCCTCTCGTGGGATTATAAGTGAGGATTCCCCTGAACAGAGGGAGGCTCTGTCTGTGCTTAGAAAGGCACATTAGTGTCTCTGGGGTTTGTTGCCCTGTCTTCAAGGTGCTCTGCCATCTCCCACCCTCTCCCCGCTGCCCGCTGCTTGGCAGCTCTGCCCACTCGAGCATGATTTATTACTTCTCTCTCTTTTCCAGACAACGCACACTGGTCAACAAGCTCTCAGGCACTGTGAGCAGCTTCCTGAGCGACACTGTGTCCTCCCTGGTGCAGAGACAGGTGAGTTCTCCACTCCTGGGGGCCCAGAGCCAGGCCTGGTGGGGGCAGTGCACATTTACAGGCCTGGATGTGCTCTCTGGGCCCCCCTCCTTCTGAGGGGCAAGCTTCTCCTTGGGCTGCCAGCTGGAACTGGCCCCTCTTTACTCGGCCTGGGGTGGCGGAGGGGGAGCAGAGGCTGACATCAGCTGAAATCCCTGGGTCCCAAACTTAACTACTTGTCATATCCATGTATGAGTAATGTGTTTGTAGCTATTGTGTTCCTTTAATCGACACAACTTTACTTACTTAAATTTACTTAAACACACTCATCTTTAAAAGAAAACTTCATATCCCTGCCATTCATAGAAATTAATATCATTTATAATTAATTAAAAAATAAACACAGACCTATAATAAAATGGGTATTTTATTTGCACATCATTCAAAACCATATGTACCACGTGCAGGATTCCTGTGCATCATACAAAACTGTATCTAGCACGTGCCCAACATTCCAGGACTCTGAATTAGCCATCCTAGAAAGGCCCTAGGAATCTTGGTCGACGAAGAGCAAATCCCGGGGCTGGAGCCTCGCCACTCACTGCGCGGTCCTCCAGCTGCAGCACAGACCTCGCTAGAAAGGCAGACTCTCAGGCCCCACCCCAGGCCTGCAGAATTGGAATTTTCATTTATACAGATCCCCGGGGAACACACACAAAATCATGAGAGACACGGCTGTAGGGTCCCAAGGGTCCCATTGAACTCTAAAATTCCAGGGTTCCAAACTTCAAGGTTTCTAAGAATGGAGGGTCTGGGGTGTGAACACTCTAGATTTTTAAGTCTCTGGGATTGAAGGTGGCTGGTGGTGGGATCTAGCATCCGAAGGTGCTCTGATGTTGGACTTCTCGCTTTCCGGTGTCCTAGAATCCCAAGGTTCTAAGATCCCATCTGACCACCCTCTCTGCAGGTGGCCGGCAGTTTGTGCCCAGCTGATAATGAATCCATCCTTTTTTCTCA
>NW_006291383.1:8036295-8036675 GCF_000327345.1 Myotis davidii | reverse complement strand
ATCAAG
This sequence comes from Myotis davidii, assembly GCF_000327345.1. NCBI lineage: Eukaryota > Metazoa > Chordata > Mammalia > Chiroptera > Vespertilionidae > Myotis > Myotis davidii. The sequence goes on along the minus strand of NW_006291383.1, from coordinate 8,036,669 downwards.
CTGGCAACAGAGGTATGTGCCCGTGATCAGAATCAAACCTGGCCACCAGCCAACACTCTACCCACTGAGCCAAACTGGCTAGGGCTCAACAGTCTATTTCTGAGCACTTTTTAAAAAAATTTGGAAATACTGTGTTTTATAGCTGGGTGAATCACAATAATGCAAACAACTGAAAGTGGGGGGAAACATTGAAAAGGGATACTGAAATTTGACAAAAGTTTGTGGGGGTGATGCATTTCTGTGTTAATGTGTAAGCAAGGAAAAAATGCATTTCTAAAAAGTAGAAAGGTGGTTAAATATCTAGCTAAGTCAGGCTGTGCCCTGGGCAGTTTAGGAGTGACTGAAGCAGTACCTGTCCAACCCAGTGCAGCAGG
>NW_006291383.1:8034440-8036076 GCF_000327345.1 Myotis davidii | reverse complement strand
CTCCTCAATAATGCTTTGGGTTCTTATCACACACTTACACACACACACTTACACACACACACACACACTTACACACACACTTACACACACACACACACACACACACTTACACACAGTGCTGAGAAAAATACTCAGAGGAGAGGGTCAGCCCCAGCCTGAAGGTTAGGGGCCGTCAGGGAAGGCTTCCTGGAGAAGCTGCCAATTGAGCTGAAATTGAAAGGATGACAAGGAGAGAAGGGAGGGGAAGGCCTTTCAACCAAGCGAACAAGGCGTCCCCTTTTGACCCAGAAGAGGGAACAAAGTGATTCTCTTTGGTTCCTATCCAAGGCTGGCAGGCAAAGTCAACATTTGCCGCTTTGGTCCTGTAATCGCTGGCCTACCCACCTGATCCTCTGCCTGCAGGCGTGGCTACTAATGGGGGCCACTGACAACAGTACCTATGGATCTGGATATCATAATGTTATGGAAACTTCCGGATAATGTTACCACACAGCCCGGTAATTGGTATTGTTCCAAGAAGTTGAAAATGTCTACACAAAAAGCCTGCACACAGGTGTTTGTGGCAGCTTTTTTCATAATTGTCAAAACTCGGAGCAGCCAAGATGCCGTTCAATAAGTGGATGGATAAATAAACTGTGCATAAATAAATAATATGCAGGCAACGGCATTTTATTCAGCACTAAAAAGAAATGAGCCACCGAGTCATGAACTGACAGAGAGGAACCTTAAATGCATATTACTGCCCAGCTGTAGTGGCTCAATGGTTGAGCTTCAATCTATGAGCCAGAAGGTCACAGTTCGATTCCCTGTCAGGGCACATGCCTCAGTTGTGGGCTCCATCCCCAGTGGGGTCGTGCAGGAGACAGCCAATCAATGATTCTCTCTCATCATTAATGTTTCTATCTCTCCCACTTCCTTCCTCTCTGAAATCAATAAAATATATATATTTTTAACTGCATATTACTAAGTAAAAGAAGCCAATGTAAAAAGGCTTCATACTATATGATTCCAACTATGTGACATTCTGAAAAAGGCAAAACTATGAGACAGTGAAAAGAGTGGTGGTTGCAGGGAGGAGGAGTGAGGAATGAGGGAGGGGTGAATAAGCAGAGCACAGAGGATTTACAGGGCAGTGAAACTACATGTCGTTACACATTTGTCCAAACCCATTGAATCTGCAACACCGAGAGTGAAACATAACGTAAACTATGGACTTTGGGAGATTGTGATGTGCTGTTATAGGTTCATCGATGTTAACAAATGTCCCACCGGACAGGTTTTTTTCACTCTTGAGTCTTAGTTTCCTCGTCTGTAAAATGGGACTAATGATAGTTTTTATATCACAAGGATGCTTTGAGGATTCCAATGCATTTTAAAAGTAGGCAATGTGACTATTACTATAGACTAGAGGCCCATGCATGAAATTCATGCATGGGGATGGGGGGAGGTGTCCCTCAGCCCGGCCTGAATCCTCTCCAATCCGGGACCCCTCGGGGGATGTCCGACTGCCTCTCGCAATCCATGACTGCTGGCTCTTAACCGCTCGCCTGCCTGCCTGCCTGCCTGAGCACCCCTAACCCCTCTGCCTGCCTGCCTGATCACCCCTGACCACCCTGCCTGCTAGCCTGATTGCACC
>NW_006291383.1:8005597-8031349 GCF_000327345.1 Myotis davidii | reverse complement strand
GCCTCAGCCCAGCCATCACCCTCTTGCAATCTGGGACCCCTCAGGGGATGTCTGATCAGGCCTAAACCAGCATTCGGACATCCCTCTCGCAATCCAGGACCAGTGGCTCCTACCCACTCACCTGCCTGATCTCCCCTACTGACCACCTCTGCCTGCCCGATCACCCCTAACCACCTCTGCCTTCCTGCCTGATCACCCCTAACTGCTCCCCTACTGGCCTGATCACCCCTAACCGCCTCTGCCTCGCCCGCACCCGGGACCCAGGCTTCCCTCCCTCTGGCCAGCTGCAGGCACCCAGGACCTGGGCCAGCTTCACCTGGGCTGGCCACAGGCACAGGGTACTGTGGGTGGGTGGCTTTGCCAGGTCCACAGCCACAGGCACCCAGGATCACGGGGTGGGTGGCTTGTCCCTCTCCTGGGCCGGGCCGCAGGTGCAGCCGCTGGTGCCTGGGACTGTGGGGCAGGCAGCTTGTCCCTCTCCCAGGCCAGGCCATAGGTGCAGGCATAGCTGCTGGTGCCTGAGCCCGGGGGTGGGCGGCTTGTCCCTCTCCCGGGCCAGGTTGCAGGCGCAGGCCCAGCTGCTCATGCCCCAGATTGCAGAGTGGGCAGTTTGTCCCTCTCCTGGGCCACAGCCTGGCTGGTCCCCATTCCCCTCTCCCCAGTGTTAAATGTCTAAGCCGTTACCATGTGATGGCGTGAGGGTGTGATGGCCATTTGCACATTAGCTCTTTATTATAAAGGATAGAAACACTGAAGTCCAGAAAGGGCATGGGAGCTGCCTGGTGTCAAACAGCAAAGAATAAGCAGAGCCAGGCTAGAACGCAAGGCTTCCTGAACTGAGGCCAGGGCACCCTCTCCCTCGCCTCCACTCATAGCAGACTGAGTGGCTCCCTCTGTCACTGTCCTGGGTCCACCTCACTCATGGTACAGGTGACGAAACCAGGTCAAAGCAGGACACGGAGAAATGAGAGACAAGAACACAGTCTCCTGGCACTCTCAGGGTTCGCCGCTCTCCACCTCAGCATTTGGTAACACTCGTGATGTACACTTTGAAATATGTTATTGACACACCCGGCTTAAGTGAGTCCCTACCTTCTTAATCCCTGGGGCCTCCTACGCAGAATGTTTGCTTTGGAGTTGATGGATGGACGTGGTGCGATGGAGGGCTTCTCGTCAGTTTCCCAGCTGTCTGTCATTCAGCGCCACGTCTCTCCCCGGCGATGGGGTCCCTCACCATATATGAAGTCTGCCCCATTGCTGCCCCTGGGTTGTGGCTTTCATCTTCATGTTAATAAAATAGCTCCTGAGCTCCAACCATCATGTCTGACATCCAATTAGGAAAAAGCAGGAGAGGAAAACAAAAGCTGGTCAGCCCACGTAAAAGAAGGTTCTTAGAAGCTCCAGCCTCCAACTGCCATTTATATCTCACTGACCATCCCTGGGTGCAAAGAAGATTGGGGGAAGAAGCTTCTTTGTTAGGCCCATTTCTGCTCTCGAAAATAAAAGAGTTCTGTAAAGAAGGAGAGAAGAATGGGCAAGTGCCCTTCCCTCTCCAAGCTTCTATTTCCTGCTCTTTAAAAGAAGTGTACCAGTCTCTGTCTCATAAGAGAGTACCGTTGCAAAGATTTAGTGTAAAACCCCTCTTTGGCCATCCAAAAATGCCCCTTGGCCACCCTCTCCTCTTTCAGGCTCTGTTAGTCTGTGACTATTCCCAAGCCACTATCAGAATCAGCGAAGGATAAAGAGAACCATTAATTTGCAAGTACAAATTAACTTCCATTTAGTGGCACTGGGCTAAGCAACTTTCAAAATGCTTGTTGAATCCTTACAGTAACTTTATTCATTGAGGTACACAGCCTTATACACAACTTAAAGGCAGGAGAGCTGGATTCTAGCCACTAAATATGCGTGGCCTCAAGAAAAGCATAACCCTGCTCTGAGCCTCAGTTTCCCATCTGCAAAATGGAATTGGGATGGGTAGGAATAAGTACAGGTGAGTCCCTTGGTTTTCCCCTATCTCAAACCCCTTCACCTCCATAGATAATCTCTCAGCGTGGCCCTGATACTGACTCTACTTACCTGGGATCCCCACAGGTACTGTCCCCAGATGCTGAAGGTATCAGGCCTCCTTCTCATCCTTTATGGACTGCTCAACGCTTGAATATTTGAGTTACCTGTGGGCCTGTTTATTGCATATTTTCATTTCTTAGATTTCAATCTAATTCTCCTTTTATTTTAGCACTAGAGGCCCGGTGCATGGGATTTGTGCACTGGTGGGGGGCATGGCCTGTGGGGATCGGGCCGCTGTGGAAGCTCTGCTCATCCTGGTCAGCCAAGTGGCTGTGGACTAGCCCTCTGAGTGGCTGCTCCCTGGTCCAGCATCTTCCGTGGCCCAGGGACAATAGCACTGAGAGGCGGCAGAGTAGGCCTCAGTCCTGCCACAGCCACGAACCTGCCTCCCATCCTCCAGGGTCAGCTCTGCGAGCCCGGTGGCACTGTGCTGCCTATGGGTGCCTGAAGCAGGCGGCAGGGAACAAGGGGAGGAGCCTGGGGTGAGGAGGTGACAATAGCAGCCCAGGTTCCTGCCCATTGGCCTGGGGTTCACAGCAGGAGCAGCCGCTCATCCCAGTCAGCCAAGTGGTGCTCCCACTATGGGAGCACACTGACCACCAGGGCGCAGCTCCTTCATTGAGCATCTGCCCCCTGGTGGTCAGTGTGTGTCATAGCGACTGGTCAACCGGTCATTCTGGTCGTTCTGCCATTCAGTCACCGGCCTTTTATTATATAGGATGCCATGTTATTTTTTATTGAATGTTAGGCATTATGATGAAAACTTGTAGAGGTTCTGGAAGCTCTGGCCAGGTAGCTCAGTTATTTGTTCGTTTGTTTTTTAATATATTTTTTATTGATTTCAGAGAGGAAGGGAGATATAGAAACATCAATGATGAGAGGGAATCATTGATTGGCTGCCTCCTGGAGGCCACACACTGGAGGTCAAGCCCACACCCCGGGCATGTGCACTGATCAGGAATCAAACCATGACCTCTTTGTTTACAGGTTGACGCTCAACCACTGAACCACATGGCTGGCGGCTCAGTTGTTGAGATTCCTCTTTCTCTCTAAAAATCAATCAATTAAAAAAAATTGTAGAAGCTCTGAATGATGTTATCTTGTTCCAAAGAGAAAGGAAGATAGCAGAAAAATAGAGTATAAGTGGATGGCTTTGACCCTGCTGAGGCTTAGATTTATATTTCATTAGGCTGGAAATATTTTGGTCTTGCTCTTCTTCCTCAGGGAAGAGGGAAGCCTTTATTTCTAAGGCATTGCCTTCTCTGCTACAGCATAGTCTTTTGGGTCTTCACCAAAAGCCCAGTGTCTACCAAGGTCGCTCCATCTCCTTGGGGCTTGAACTTCAACCAGTGTTTCTTTAGCACCACACAGTGTAGGAGCTGAAATCTCTGCTCAGCCTTTTAGCTGCTGTTTTCTGCTAGATGTCTTAGAGCCTAATGATTCTGATACCAACTACAATCTGTATGGATTTTCCCCACCAAGCAATTCTCTGACACCATCTGGGTGTCCTACAATTCAACACTATCTATCTGGAGATAGCCTCGGACCCCACAGGTTAAGGGCTCAGTTCTACAAGACTGCCCTCAACTTCAGATGCCAATCACAGGTCCTGGTTGTTACCTGTGCTTCTATCAATCAGAGTTCCAATGACCCCCTCCTTGGGCTCAACCAATTCACTAAAACAGCTCACAGAACTCCAAGAAACATTTTCCTTAACTAGATGACCAGTTTATTGTAAAAGGATATCCCTCAGGGACAGTCAGATGGAAGAGATGCACAGGGCAAGGTGTGTGGGAAGGAGCAGAGGCCTTCCACGCTTTCTCTGGGTGGCCACTCGCCCTGAATCTCCATGTGCACACCAACCTGGAACTCTCTGAACTCCCTCCTCTTGCGTTCTTCTGGAGGCTTCATTACTTAGGCATGATTGACTAAATCATTGGCCGTGGTGATTCATTTCAATCTTCAGGCCGTCTCCCCTCCCCAGAGGAAGGGGATGGGGGGGGAGGGGATATGGGGCTGAAAGGTCCAACCCTCTAATCACCAGGTGATTGAAATGCTAAATCAAGGGGTTGTTGAGTAGGTCCTGGGCTTAGAGTCTCCCCTGAGTCTGTCGGTCCTCTAAAGAGAGGATTGGTCCCTACCAGCATCTATTTGTTAGTCTCAGGTTCCTATAGGGGCCATTGGCCTTGTCATTTGGATGAAGCCCAGAAAGTCCTATCAATATGTGCATGCATGTCCTTGACCCACCCGGGGGGGAAGGGGGTGTGAGATGAGGGTAAAGGTACCGAGGACCAATCCCAGCCCCAGTGCACTACAAACTAGACCACAGTCTCCACGAACTCCAGTCTAGCCTGTGTCCCTCAGCCTCAGGGACATGTCCATGAAGCTGAGCCTACTCTTCCCCACCAACTCAGGAAGATAAGTCATTTGAGTCACTGAATGAGAGTCATCATAATTGTAAACCTCTCCAGCATCAGGTAACCATGTATGGAGCACTTTCAATGTGCAAGACGCTGTGCTCAGTGCTGATGACGAGGCTGGGAGGAATGTATGAGTGTGTGTCACCCATTTTCCAGATGAGGTCACTGAGGTTCCAAGAGTCTGTGTTGCCCAAGTTACGCAGCAAGTAGGTGTCTGAGCTGGGCTTCTCTCCCAAGCCTGTCTGTCTCTGAAGCCAGTGCACATCACCACCAGTGCCTCCTTGTACAATGAGGGTACAAGGTCCTGCACACAGTGTCACATGGTGAAGCAACTTGCCCTGAATTCCATAATCCCACACTTGGAGACGTTGGGGGTTCTGAAACTGTTCTCTTAACTATGGTGCCTCTCCCAGGAGCAGTGAGCAGCTCTACTGGGAAGGCTGTAACCCTGCAGGAAAAGCTGAATGTCCAGTTCTCTTGGGCATAAATATGGCCTTGGGCAAATTACTTCATCTCTTGGACCCTCCGTTTCTTACTCTATACTATGAGAAAACTTATGTTTCCTCTCTGAGCTTCAATGGCTCCATCTGTAAAATGGGTCCACATGAGTTTTATGGCTGCCCTGTACCCAAGCTCTGAGGAGACCCTCTCAGAGAATAACCCCACAACCTACCCTCTCTGTCCTGCTCTCCCACAGGTGCCTGACCCAAGATGATGAAGGTTTCCAGGCTCTTTATTTTCTTCTGTGGGCTATTTGCCTCATCCACTGCTCAACTGCCCTTTCCCAGGTTCCTGGAAGTGAGATTGTCTTGGCTTGGGCCATGCCTGGCCTTGTCATACCCATAGGTCTCTCCTAGAAGCCAGACCAGGAGCCAATGCCAGCTAAGTTCTAATTAGCATAGTGCCTGGGACACAGTTGACACCATTAATCATTAGTTATTTTGATTATCACTACATTACTATATTTAATCTTTCCCCAAGATTCCCCTCTTTCCTGTCTTCTTGCCCTGCTTTATCTACTAAGACCCAATCTAAGAACCTTCCCTACCTGAATTGGTCCCTGCCTGCCTCTCCCACATTCACTCACTCCATCCTACTACAGCAGCCTCCTCAACATATTAAGCGCATCCCAGAACCTTTGCTCATGCTGTTCCCTCTGCCCGAAACTCTCTTCCCCTACCAACAGGGTTCCCTCCCTTCCTTCAGGTCTCTGCTAAGATGTCATATTTGCAAGAAAGACCTTCCTTGACCTCCCTGAAAATGAGCAACTCACCCACTCATCTCAATTCCTCACTCTACCCTTTATTTCCCCCTCATAGACAGAAATAGCATTCATAAGAATGTGCAGTGGTCAAAATACTGAAATTTCTATGCTCCTTGGAAAATAGCCTTTGCCTCAGAGCCTCTCCAAGTGGCTCCCCATATCACCCCAAGCATATCAGCTTCACCCCTCAAGACTCCAGCCTCCTCACCAACCAAAATCTAAAGATTAACACCAGGCATAGCCTGGGAACTCCAGGACCAAGCTACAGAGCTAAGGTTGATGTCCTTTTTGATTGGCTGCTAAAGATTTTGACATCAGCCCCTTCATAGACTTATCTGCCCCTAACTCCTTCATCTCCATGTATTCACTGCCTTATCCTCTCTCTTCCCTCGGTCCTACTAGACTGCCAGCTCCCTGAGGGCAGAGAATTCAGCCTGTTTCCACCGGTGCAGCCCCAGCCCTTGGCATGGCTCTGGCACATACTAGGCCTCTATAAACATTTGCTAAATGATAGTGGCTAGAACTAGTCCCAGTGCCAAGCAGGCCAGAAAGACTAGATGAATAAAAAGTAGATGCCATATGTGGGACATGCTCAGAAGTCAAGGTTGTGTCTGGGAAGTTGGGGCATCTAAGTGTCTAATTGGGTTTGTGTTTCTCAACTCTGATCCAAGGACTCCCAGGCACGGACTTTCTCTCCAACCTGGAGATGTCTGACGAACAAGAATCAATAAAGAACTTCTTCAGCAAAGCAATAAACTCCATGGAGTTTGATGCCAAGTTCACCAACAGGGACAGTCAGGTTATGTGAGTGCTCTCTGATCACCATGCCCCGGGCCCTGTCCTGCTTTGCTGGTTTGTTTGAGCTCTCCCACATTTCCTGACTCTGCAGTAGCCCTTCCCTCAGCCAACAGTCCTTCCAGCTCCGGTGGCCTGAGATCCATGGGTTGGGATACATTCCCATTGGGGGTGGAGGCAGGAGCTGAGGAGGCACTGAAGACAGGGATTCAATCCCTTTATCTGGGAAGATGGCTGCTCATCAGCTGTGCAAGCTCTACCAGTCTCTTCCCCTCTCTGAGCCTCAACTTCTGCCCTATTAAGCAGGGAATTATAGCATCCATCCCCATTGGACTGTTGTGAATAATAAAGGAAATAATATATTTAAAGTGCTTATATAGCTCCCTGTCCTCAGTATGCCACCAATCAGCAGTAACAAGAACAACAACCTTGATAATAAAAGGGTAATATGCTAATTAGACCGGATGTCTTCCGGACATCATTCTGGATGTCTTTTCTGACAAAGCTGGGACCAGAGGGAAGCCAGCCCTGGTCCCAGGTGCCTGCTGGCAGCTGGAGGAGGGAAGCCTGGGTCCCAGGTGCTGGAGGGAAGCTGATGCCAGCAGCCAGGGGAAGGAAGGCCTACTCTTGCATGAATTTTTGTGCATCAGGCCTCTAGTTACCATATAATAATCAATGCTAGCTGACCACCAGAATATAGAAAAGGCATCCAAAACTCAATTACTGATTCCAAACCTCACCCTTACCCCACCTATTTCTTCTCTAACCCAGGTCATCTTAGTTAATGACAACCCCACCCATCCATTTGCTTGGGCCAACAATCTTGATACTGTCCTTGGCTCCTCTCTACTTCTCACATCCACATCCAGCCTTTTTGCTGTGTGTCAACACCCAGACATCTGACCATTTTCTCCACCTTTTCTGTTCTGAGCCACCATCATCTCCCCTTTTACTTACTGCCCCAGATCCCCCTGCTTCTACCTCAAACCCACTCCTCTTCCATTCTGTTCCACCAAGATCCAAAATAATCTTTCTAATTAGTACAGACTCTGTAACTCTTTGGCTCAACCACTCTATTTGCTCTCAGAACCAAACCCCAAGTCCTTACCATTTGCCCACAAGGTTCCATGTGATCGAGCCCTAACCTCCCTCCCTCATCTCTTCTCCTATTATTCTCCCTCACTCCCTGACCCCAGCCACACTGAGCTTGTTCTATTCCTCACACATGCAGCCACATATCAGCCCCAGAGCCTTTGCATTTACTTTGTCTTCTGCCTGGCCCTTTCTTTCCCTGGCTAGCTTCATAACTTGTACACTCACTTTATTCATGACTGTCCAAATGTCCTCTCCCATGAGAAGCCTTCCCCAACTATCCTGTCTAAAATTCCACTGTTGATTCGCGGTAGCCCGGAGCAAATTTACTAGAGGCCTGGTGCATGAAATTCATGCACTGGGGGAGGGGTCCCTCAGCTCAGCCTGCCCCCTCTCACAGTCTGGGAGCCCTCAGGGGATGTCCTACTGACAGCTTAGGCCGCAGTCTGGTCTCTCTCTGTGGGAGGCGACGGGCTAATCAGGGGAAGGTGCCACCCCCATCACCCCACTGCTGCTGCCACTGCCGGCTGCCACAGCCATCAAGGTGTTTTCATAAACACAGACTTCAGTCCCTTCACCACAAAAAAATGATAATTTTCTTTAGGCATTTTCAAGATGTCTCTTTCATAGGATATGCTATTTCTTTCTTCCTTTCTTTTTTATCCTCACCTGAGGATATTTTTCCATTGATTCTTAGAGAGCATGGAAGAGAGAGGGAAAGATAGAAACAACAATGTGAGAAGGACACTTCGATTGGTTGCCTCCTGCATGAGCCCTGACCTAGTCCCTGGCCAGAAAGGAGCCTGCAACCTAGGTACATGCCCTTGATCAGAATCGAACCTGGACCCTGTGGTCCACAAGCCAAGGCTCTATCCACTGAGCCAAACCGGCTAGGGCAGGATATGACATTTCTTAGCCCCTCCTGCAGCGGACCTTATTACCCAACTTACCAAGAACACTGTGAGTGGCATACAGGGAGCTTAGCCAATGAGAGGTAAGAAAAGGTGTTTCCTCTGCAGCTCATGAGCAGAGGTGGGACTGCTGACATGCTGTCTCCCAGCAAGGGCGGCCCCCCCTGTGTGTTGTGTCTCCGCTCCAGGCCAGCCCCTGGCCCCAGCATCGGCTGCAGCCGCTGGGGCCAGGGGCGGCACCCCCTGAGTGCACAGCCTCCTCCTGAGCCGGTTGTGACTGTTACAGTGTCCTGGCTAATTTGCATATATATATATGGAGAGAGAGAGAGAGAGAGATAGAGAGATAATACCTTCTTTTTTAAAATATATTTTTATTGATTTCAGAGAGAAAGGGAGGAGAATAGAGAGATAGGAACATCAATCATGAGAGAGAATCATTGATGGGCTGCCTTCTGCACACCCCTCACTGGGGATCAAGCCCACAACCCAGGCATATGCACTGACTGGGCATCAAACCATGATCTCCTGGTTCATAGGTTGATGCTCAACCACTGAGCCTCACCGGCCAGGCTATAATGCCTTCTTTACAATCTCCTTTTGTAAGATGTTTTTTAAAACTTAGGCTGACATCTATAATAAACTGAATCAAATGGTCACCCCCAATCTATTCTATACCCTGTCTTTCTCATTCACAAATTCTTTCTTTTCATTCATCTCCCAGTTGCTCACTGTTCCAAGGAAGATCGGGGTGTGACATCTTCTCTGAGCCCTTGCAGGTCTAGTAATGTCTTCCGGCCATGTTCAAACATAAGTGAGACCCAGGTCAGATATGGCATCCTTGAGTCCCTGTCATCTTCCCCTAGGAAAATACTGTGAATAAGTCTTTCCTTTGTGGGAAATCTGAGACCTTAGGCTCAAAGTGGTAGATTAACTGATTTCTATGCAAACTTTTTATAGAAGAAAGACATAAACCCTTTGCCTGGGAATTAGATATATCCTCATCCACAAGGACTAGGGTCTGAGTCAGGACCACAAAGACAAATTATCTCCCCCAACTGAAGAATGACATTATACCATTCCTTTCCATAGAGGGATGACCATCTGGCTGAGAAGATACATTCTATTGGAGTATTAGATAATCAGGGAAAAGGGAAAGTGTGCAGGGAAGAAAGAAATCAGAGTTGGCTAGAATAGTCAGACAGGCTCTCCAGACAGAGCCAGTGAGCTGGGCCTACAAGGGTGATAGAAGCTGAAGAAGCCATTCCAGGAGAAAGAAACAAAATAGGAACAATGGGGGGAGGGAGGGGGGAATAGCGATGAGGGCAAGGTGATTTAAACTGAAAGATCAATTTTAACGAGCTCTAAAGGGTAGGTCAGAGCAGAAAGAAAAGGCTGGGTCATACAGCACTGTGCAAACAAGGGGTAAACTCTAAGCAGTTTGGGGTCAATTGAGTAAAGAAGTGATGTGAAGAGAGAAGAGTTTGCATGAAATTAATCGGTTCTACAAACCTCTTTCATTCTTCATTTAGAATCAACCCAATGATGAAATTTTTTGTGGAAAACATACAGAGAAAACTGAAAGTCCTGGTAATCAAGAATTTGGGAGAAAATGTAAGTATGCAAACCCAGAGTATTTCAGTTTTTGAGTTGTGAGTCAGAGCTTGGTGGGCGGGATCTTCTTAATTAAACTGGAAGGAAATCTCCCAAGAAGAAGAGTTACAGCGTGAGGAAGTGGCATTTATTAAGCTCCCGTTCTTCAATCAGGCACCTGGGAAGTGCTTCATAGACACTGTTTAATTCAAGTCAAAATCAGCCTCTGTGAGCCTGGAGATGAGTTAATAAGCTTCTCCAAGACTCATTTTCCTTATCAGTAAAATAAGTTTTAAATAATCATAAAATGAACAGCTAATATTCACTCAGCATGCAGGCACTGTGCTAAGTATCTCAATGAATTTTCTTATCTCATCCTCCAAACAATCTTATGCTCTAGGTAACAATAGTATCTCCATTTGCCAGTATAATTTTTCAAATTTAAGAAAAAGTTCCAGGGAGGGTCATTGACTTAACCAAGTCACATAACTGCCAAATGGCTCAGCTGACATGTGGCCCCAGGGCTGTCCCCAAAAACCTCTATCTAGTTGTTCCGTAGGATGGGTTGACTTAGAAGAACTTGCCTTGATCACGCCATGCAGGCTTCATTAGTAGAGTCCTCCTCCCAACTCTTGCCTATTTCTTTGTCTTGCAGGTGGGTTTCTTCATTAATTTATGGCTCTATCAATGGAACCCACCGCTGACTAGTGAACTGATTAGTAAGTGCTGGCAGAGGGAAGGGACAGGAACTCCAGGAGAAAGTTCCGACTCCTCCCTTTTTCCCTTTCATTGCATCATCCCTTATCCCATCTTGACGCTTCTCCCACACCCCAAATCCTTTCTTGCCTGCAGAGGAAGAATGGTCCCTAACAATAAGAATCTTAATGAGTTCAGCGCCCATTTACTGAGGGGTCCTGTGTGCCAAGCCCAGGGTTAAACACTCTGGAGCTCTACCACTAGCTAAGTGAATACTGGTTTCAATTCCATTCTGGTCCTCAAAGCCTAAGAAGCTGAGATAATGTGGAGGCTTCTTTGAGGGAGAAAAGTTGCCCAATACGCCATTTGCTCTCCTCCCAAAATGTATGATGCTGCATTAGGAGGAGAAAATTGGCCTGGTTTCAGCTTAGACAAAAACTGTCTCTTTTAGTAGTTCTACCACCAACCCCCCAGAGTTTCCACATCTGCTGGAACCCAAGGCAAGGAATGCAGGATTGAATCTTCACAGCTCAGGCCCCGAGCAGGAATCTGAAAAGCAATAGGATTGCTAGGCTGAAAGGACTCGTACTTCATTCACTGAATTTTCACTATGGAGTGCTAGATGCTGGAGTTTCTAAAGTTCCTTTAAATGACTCTCAACAAGCAATTTTCTGGCCGCTGCTCACATACCTCCACTGACAGGGAGCTCATTACTTATGAGGTGGGAAGTGGGAGGCAGTTCATCTGGGTGAGTCTTGGAGCTCCCAAAGCTCAGCTCCAAGCCTCACTCCAAGTAAATGCGACCAACACTCTTGCTCTGCTGTTATTGGAGGTGGCCTGGCAAGTAGAAAACACGGAGTGCCTGACACCATAATAGAATCTATGTCCTTGGGTTAATTAGTTTAGTTAGGTAATACTCTAAATTAATGCCATCCAACAAAAATATAACATGAAACATGTGTAAGTTTGAGATCTTAGTAATGACACTTTAAAAGGAAAAAGGCATATTATATTAACTTTAGTAATATATTTTATTTACCAAATACATCAAAAGTGTTATCATGTCAACATGTAATCAATATAACAATTATTAATTAAATATTTTACATCCTATTTTTGTACTAAATATTTGATGTCTGATGTGTATTTTATACTTATAGCATGGTTCTATTTGGACGAGCTGCATTTCAAGTGCTCAATATTCTCATGTGGCCAGAGGCTGCCATATTGGATAGTGCAGCTCTAACAAAGCTAATTGACTGCTAGTTGTATAAAACCTTGAAAAACCTAGGGCATCTCATTTTATCTCCACCTATACATCTAGGCTGCCATCTATTACAGAAGTTCTGCAGACATATTTGGTTCCACCAAAAGTGGAATGTGAATGAGTTGCCAATATTAAAAGTAAGAAATATGTGTTTTGATCAACCAGGGTATCTGGAAATATTTTGTCTCCTGGTGTCATGAAGTAGGCCCAGGTGAGATCAAAGATCCGTCTTAGTTAATGAGAGGGAAACCAGGGAGCAGCAAGAAATTGTCATCCAGGAATAGGGGTGGATGGGTGTTCAGGGAGGATTATGGTTCAGCACCATGGATAGTGGACAGCAGTACCAATGTGATGTGGAAGGGGCGGAAGAAAGACTGTGCTCTAGCTTACAGCCTCCTTATAAAGGATATAATGTTGATTAATATCTTGATTATTTCACAAAGAATCAGGTTCTGTTTTCTGGTCTCCTCTTTGGAATGTCCTCCATACTCCAAGCCACAACCTATGTGGATGTTCATATTAATTGCTGCTGCCTTGAATTTCATTACCCACCTTGGTCTAAAAGATCCCCTACTTCTCTGAGTATAGTCTGTTTTCCTGTAAATTACCAGAATCTGTGTAATGATTCCACATAATCTTTCCACAATAAAATTTTTTTAATCTCTGAACTGTGGACTGTCCTGCTGCCATACCACCCTGGGGCAGAGGCAACAATAGCTATAGCCAGTAGTGAGTATGGTAAAAATGATAAAATTTAAAAGGTGGGGGAAGATGACTGGGTTAATTTAGCCTTCTCAAAGATACATGAACACTCTGGTCTGGAGTTTTTCAACAGCTAAAGAACAAGGCTTCCTCTCTTGTATAAGATGTTTTCTGAAGTGTTTCTGTGACCTGAGGTAGCTCAGCTGTGAAGTGAGAATGTTGGTCTCATCTAAGCACTTTCAGGCAAGAACAGTCTACAAAGTTGTGGTTTATGGGAGAAAACTTATCTTGACCCTGGTAACCCTATTTTTCTTCCCTTTACCACTGAACTTCTCAAAAGATATTGTTATTCGCTGTCTCTACTCCTTTACATTCATCTACTGCTCAGTTTTAGATAATCTGGCTCCTTCCCCCAACTCCTCAAAATAACTATGACCTCCTTCATGGTCAACACCGGGGAACCGTTATCGGTGTTCATGTTCCTCAAGTCATTAGCAATTAACACTTTGGGTGACTACTCCAACCTACTCTCCACCTGCTCATCCTCCTTTTTTTTTCCCCTCATCACTACCTTGATTCTGTATTACATCTTCTGTGTATTTTATATGCCTTATGTAACTTACTCTTTTAAATAAAATGTGTTCATTATTAAGCTTTTGGTCTCTTGGTTCCAAATCTTTCTTTCTGTACTCTGCTTTGTGATGCTGGGTCGTTATGATCTCTTAGCAAACCAGAAGCCAAGTGCCCAAGGTGGCCGCCAAGCTGCTGTGAAATTTGCAAAGGACTTCGCACATCCTCCACAGTCTGGGAGAGGGAAAAGTACCTTTGTCTTAGAGCTCACAGCAGCTGAATTGTGGGATCCAAACTGTGTGGAGCAGGGGAGTGGAAGGGGGACGGAGTGGTGGCAGGTGAGGTCAGGGAGGATAACAGGGCACCCTGCAGGGCCCAGAGGAATAGCATGAATTTTGGCTTTCACTCTGTTTGCAATGAGAACGTTTGGAGGGCTTTGAGCAGAAGAGTCTATGGTCTGACTTATGTCTTTAAATGATTGCTCAGGCTTCTGTGTGGAAGAGATTGTAGGTGGGCAAGGGGAGAAGCTGTGAGACCACACAGGGCGCCCCTGCAATAGTTCAGGGCAAGATGGTGGCTGAGTTGTTAGATGTGGTCAGATTCTGAAAGTGTTGGCAGGATTTCCTAACATATGGGTCGTGGGAGATGAGGGAAGAGGAGTCAAGGGGACTCCAAAGGCTGGGGCTGGAGCAACTGGGTGGATTGTGGTGCCATTTCTTGAGATGGTGAGGACAGGGGGACTTGAACTAAATTCATTCTGACTCCCAACCCCAGAGCAATAAGGTAAACCTAATCCTTTGGCTTCAAGACTTCCTGTCCCTGTCCTGTAAATTTTATTCACAAACCAGCAGTCATTCATGCATTCATTTCATTTCATAAGAATTCATTAGTAACTACCATGTGGTAAACCTGGGAGACACTGGACACATGAGGATAATTAGACTCACACTTGCCCTCAAGAACATGATAATCTGGTGAGGGATTCAGAGATCAACCATCCTCACACATCCATGTACTGTCACTTAGTCACTCAACAAACATTTCAGCCGCACTTAGTTTCTGGCAAACAAGCATCATGGTAGGCACTGAGTATGATCTTGCCCTTAAGAAAGTCTGAGTCCAATTAGAAAGCCTGAGATTAGCCATCCTTGCCTATTCATTCATTCATTCATTTACTTTTTCACTGAAAGGTCACCAACATCCAGCCTGTGCAGGATCTGGGAGAGAACTCCTGCTGGATGACCCAACAGAGGGCTCTAGTGGGCGTCTCCAAGCAACAAGGGCCCTGCTAGAGCCCTGGGCTCCCCCCAGGCTCTACCTGCTGCCTTCACCATGTGACCAGCTGCCAGAGCTCATCACAACACCTCCCCCACAGAATTCTGGGGGCTAACTCTGATGAAATCTTCTCGCAGAAAACCTTGAGTCCACCTATCCCAACGGCCACCCCCACAGCCACCTGACCCTTCTTGACACCTGCAGGTCCCAGAACCCAAGATGCATCCATTTTGGAAGCTCCTAATCCTCCTCTGTTTGCTGTCCTTGCCCTCAGCACTGCACAAGCAGCCCTGGCCTGGCCTGGCGAAGGTCCACGCAAGCAGCAAATCCACCCTGGTGAGAAGTAAGCTAAGCCCATGCTCTGCCTGTTGTCACAGGGTGGGTGGGGAAGGTATCATCTGGGCCTCGCCACTGACTTGCTGTCTGGCATTGGGTCAGTCACTCACCCTCTTTTCTTCCTTTTTTCTTAGACCTCAAGTACGGACAATTGAGGCTGACTTGGTCATGCGCCAATTCATAGCACATTATCATTATCATGAGTCAGGGCAAGGCCCCTCTTTGATTTGATTTTATGTTATTTTCCTCTTATTTGCACTCCCATTCCCTCTTTCTTGGCAGGCACTGCAGTGTGTGTGAGTTTAAATATGCCCAGATCTTTGTAAAGCATGCAGTGTTTTTACTTTACATAATGATATTGCCCAATAGATCTCATTGCTTCTGACTGGTTTCACTGAACACTGTTGACACCTGTGGCTTCAGACTGGTGCAGATATTCATCCACTTCACTACCACTTGGCCATTTCCCTAGGGATGGACACTTGAGTTGTCTCTAACTCCCCACCACTCTGAGATGAACATCCTGGCATGTGTCTCTAGGGGAACGTCTCTGAGATACACCCAAAGACAAATAGCTGGGCTCTATGGCAGATGAAAACTCAATTTAACCAAAGATTGCCAGATTTCACTGTAGAATGTCAGTGCCAGTCTACACTAACTCCAGTAATAAACAAGCATACCTGTCTCTTCATGTTCCCCAGCACTGGAGAGTATTCATCTGTGCCAGCCTACTTGGGCTGCCATAGCAAGATACCACAGACCAAGTGGCTAAAACAACAGGCACTTTCTCACAGTTATGGAGGTTGAAAATCCAGGATCAAGGTGCCCACAGGGTTTGTTTCTGGTGAAACCTTTCTTCCTAGCTTGCAGATGGCCACCTTCTTGCTGTGTCCTCACATGGCCTTTCCTCTGTGTGTTGCAGAGAGAGAGAATGCACTGGTCTCTCTCTCTCCTTGTAAGGACACTAGTCCTATTGGATTAGGGCCCCACCCTCTCCCTCTCCCTCTCCCTCTCCCTCTCCATTCCTTTCTGAAATAAAAAAAAATATTTTTTAAAAGAATTCCATGAAGTGGGTATTATTACTGCTCCTATTATACCAGTGATGGCAAACCTTTTGAACTCGGCGTGTCAGCATTTTGAAAAACCCTAACTTAACTCTGGTGCCATGTCACATATAGAAATTTTTTGATATTTGCAACCATAGTAAAACAAAGACATATTTTTTATATTTATTTTATATATTTAAATGCCATTTAACAAAGAAAAATCAACCAAAAAAAAATGAGTTCGCGTGTCACCTCTGACACGCCTGTCATAGGTTCACCATCACTGTATTATACAGATGAGGAAATCCAGAATCAGGGAGCTAACAGAGCTAAGATTTGAACCCAGACCTGTGACTCCAGACACAACTTCAGTTTACAGGCAGCAGAAACATGGGGAACTGAAAAGGGGTCTGGGAGCTGATCCTGGAGGAAGGAGGGTGAGGTATAACAATGGTTTCTGCAGCTCTGCAGTAACCCCTAGTACGGGTCCTGATCATAGGAAGGGTCAAGACAGTGAAATAAATGTGTCTTATGGTGAGCTCTGGGGTTTGTCAGAGCTGGACCCATCCTGGGCAGGAGAATCTAGAGCCAAGAGAGGAAGAACTTAAACATGTCCATAGCTTTTAAAATCCCTTTCCCTTTTGGAATTGATTCTTTCCTGCTGGGAGCTCCACTCAGTTTATTCTGGGCATGGTGTGAGAAGATTTACATTTATTCTCTCTTTATTTGCCCATATATATATTTCAGTTAGTTTTATTAAAGCCTGGCCAGCCCTGACTGGTTTGGCTCAGTGGATAGAGCGTTGGCCTGCAGACTGAAAGCCTGGCCAGTGTTGCTCAGTGGTTGAGTGTCAGCCTATGAACCAGGAGGTCATGGTTCGATTCCCGGTCAGAGCACATGCCCAGGTATGGGCTCCATCCCCAGTGTGAGGTGTGCATGAGGCAACCAATTGATGATTCTCTCTCATCATTGATGTTTCTCTCTCTCCCTTGCCTTTCCTCTGAAATATATATATAAAGAAGATAGTCTAGAAAACACATATAGAAAAAAAATTCAACCTCCCTAGGTCTACATATCAAGTTTAATGAATGCGACAAATTAAAATATAATTGTTAATACTACCATAAAATTGGAAAAGAATTCAGAAGTATGCACAAATGTTAACCATGCTAAGAAATCATTATTTAAAACACTGAAAACCCATATTCCCAGATAATTTAAACACAGCAACTCTTCTTATTGGTGGAAAACTAGAAGCCACTTAAAATTTATAACAGAGAAATGGTCAAATAAATAAAGTATTCTTTATCTATGTGCCCAATGTTGAACTATGAAAACGGCAGAATACATAATTTTAAGTTAACATAATACTTTAAAAAATATTAGCTTTGAAAGGTAATGTGGCAGTATTTAATCATAATTTAAAAGATCCCTTAGCCCACTGCTTTCACTTCTGGATATCTATTTTATGAAGCATATGCACAAAGGTGTATGTACAATATATATGCTGCTTGTAGGAATATTTACTTTAATTTTTATTTAACTTTTAAATTTATCTATATTGTTGGAAGTATTACAAATGTTCCTTTTTTCCCCCATTGACTCCCTCCACCTCACACCCACCCCTCTCAGGCCTTCACCACACTATTAGTATTGTCTGTGTCCATGGGCTATGCATATATGCATATAAGTTCCTCAGCTCATCTCATTCCATCCACCTTCCACCCCCTCCTTTCCTCTGAAATTCATCAGTCTGTTTCATGCTTCTATGTCTCTGGATCTATTTTGTTCGTCAGTTTATTTTGTTCATTTGATTCCCCATATGAGTGAGATCATGTGATACTTTTCTTTCTCTGACTGGCCTGTTTCTCTTAGCATATTATTCCCCAGTCCCCTCCATACTGTCTCCTTTTTTTTTTTTTTTTTTTTACAGCTGCATAGTATTCCGTGGTGTAAATGTACCATAACTTTTTTTATCCACTCATCTACTGATTTGCCCACTTATTTTCATCTTCAACCAACATTTATTGTGATTGTGGCCTACATCTATGTTGGGCTCTGTGCTCCAGACTCAGAGATACAGCTCTGAGTGAACTTTCAACCCAAAGATCTCCTTTGAGCCGCTGTTGCCCACCAGACCCTCTGCAGGAGCCTCAGATCACCCCTGCCGAGCATAAGTTCACAGATGAAGAATATGGATCTCAGTGTTGGGGGCAGGGGGGTGACAGGCACCAAGCACTCAGCAAGTGGGTGCACGAGATGCAACTCAGGCCTCCTGACTCCAAATCCCCCGCCTTTTCCCTGACTTTGTGCAATGTCACCGACGCCTTATCCATTTCCAGTTATTACCCAGGGCCTCATGAAGCACAATGCAGAGGGCCGAATTCAGAACATCTGCCTCCTGGGCAGTCTGAATAACTCAAAGCAGGTGACTGCAGGGATGGTGGCCTGGCTAATCGGTGATAGCATGAGCCTCCAGCAGCAGCAAGAAGGCAGGTGAGACCCTGAACCCCATCCCTGGCCCTGGGACTCTTTATAGAGCTATGGGTCAGAAGGCAGGGCTAGAGAATGGAAGTTCAAGGACTGGGATGAGTGAAGATTGGAAGGAGATGTAAGGCCCCGTAGAAGGATGACCAGGATGGAGTGGGGGTATTTGGGAAGGCAGCACAGCAGAGTAATTAAAAGTGAAGGCTTGGGAGTGAACATTTCCTCATTTAAATCCTGGCTCTGCCATCAACCTTGGGGAAATTACTGGACCATTCTGGCCTCATCTATAACCCTGGTACCCAGAGCACAGCCTGGATAAACATCCGGGTGCCAAAGGAACCGAGGACTAGAGCCAGACATCTGAGCCCCGCTCTATTGCTTGATAGCTGTGTGACTCTGGGCAAGGCATTTGAACTCTCTAAGCTTCAGCCTTGAGTCCTCATCAATGAAATGGGCAGAATAATTGTCCCTGCCGCTGGGAGTTTAGGGAAGTTTTCTCTGCTGCACATGGTGGATGCCTAGCCATCAGTAGCTACAATTAAACTCACAGAACTGGGCCTGTCCTGCTCACCTCCGTTTTCACACCTTCCTCTTGACGGATGCAGGCCTCCCCAGCTTCCCAGTCTCAAAGATGCTCCCATACACCTGCTGTGCCTGGAGCTCCCTACTCTCTGACTCAAATCCCTCATTCTCTCCATTTTAATGAGCACCAATACTCCCCAGCAGGGTTTTTCTTGATGGGCGCAGCCATGATCACCTCCCTTCACCCATTCCTTAAACAACTGTTACAAATATTCATTGAGCGCCTACTATGTACCAGGACCTAGGCTGGGTACTGAGAATACACCTATAGACCAGACATATAGTCACTGCCTTTTGGGATCTAAAGCCTAGTTAGTGAGATAGGCCACAAAAGTAAAAAACTAATTTCAGGTGAAAGAAGATGTGGAGAAGACAAATATATCAAGGTGAAGGGTGAGGGTGAGGGAGCTGATCAGGAGGATCTGTCTACAGAGGTAACCCTGCCCAGCTGGTGTGGCTCAGTGGCTGAGCATTCATCTATGAACCAGGAGGTCATAGTTTGATTCCCAGTCAGGGCCCATGTCTGGGTTGTGGGTTCCAACCCCAATATGGGGCATGCAGGAGGCAGCTGATCAATGATTCCATCTTATCATTGATGTTTCTCTCTCTCTCTCTCTCTCTCTCTCTCTCTCTCTCTCTCTCCCTCTCGCTCTCTCTCATTTCCTTCCTCTCTGAAATCAATTTAAAAAGAAAAAAAGAGATAACCCTTAGGTAGAAACCTGAATGAAGAAGCAAGTAACATGAGGGACATGGGTAGCAGGAAGTGGAAAGACCCTGAGGTAGGAAGGAAATTGATGTTTGAAAAAAGAAAAAGTCCCATGTGGCTGGGTGAGCAAGATGGCAGCTGAGGCCAGGCACTGAAGGTCAAAAGGGCTGTGGTGGGTAGTTTGGATTTCATTCCAAGAGCAGCGAGAACCCAGTGGAGAACGTTGAGTGAGAGGGGAGTTAGGTCCCTTTGGCTGCCACATGGAGAACGGTCATAGAGAGGCCAAGATCAGGACCCGCAGCCCAGAAGAACTAGAGTATCTCCAGACAGCAAGAGATGGTAACCTGGACCAGGTAAAATCAACAGAGGTGGTGGGAAGTGGCCAAACTCAGGATGTATTTTGCAAGCAGACGCAACATGATTTGCTGGTGGTGTGAACGTGGAAATGAGGGATGGAGAGAATCAAAGACAGTTCCTGGGGTTTGGGCCTGGGCAACCTGGGGAGGTGGTGGAGCCATCTACTGAGCGGGGAGGCTTGGTGTGAGAACAGGCCTAGGTACTGAGTCTGCAGTTGGCTATGGGCTACACAAACCAATATGACAGCGTGGAACTGCGAGGGCACTCTGGGACAGCTTGCAGCCTAGGGCTCCTGTAGGTGGCTCTTGCCCTCAGAGCATCTATAAAAGGCTCTGACTCCAAATGCACTGCCAGGCCCGTTTTATAGACAAACCAGCCTTGTTTGTCACCCGAGGCCTTGATGTCTGAGGTTCCTCACCCTCACTGGATCTCTGTTCTTTCCTTGTGTAGCGCCAACATCAACAACATTCAGCTGGACTATGGCAGGATCCAGATGTCTGTCCCTAAGGAGTGGTTCTCGGCAGACATCTCACTTGAATTTGACATTGACTTGAGAGTGTAAGTCATACAGAAGCACGTGTAAGAGGTGCACCTCCTCCTCACTGGGAACCAGGGAGCTGGCGTGGGGGTGGGCTGGGAGGGAATTTGGCAACCTGTGGAACACAGATCTTTCTGGCCCCAACCTGGTTTCAAATCTGGGTTTCCAAATTCACTCACTGTGTGACCTTGGGCAAGTCACTTCATGTCTCTGAGCCTTAGTTCCTTCAGCTGAAATGTGGATGGCAATCACTGGTCGGTG
Source organism: Myotis davidii (assembly GCF_000327345.1). Taxonomy (NCBI): domain Eukaryota; kingdom Metazoa; phylum Chordata; class Mammalia; order Chiroptera; family Vespertilionidae; genus Myotis; species Myotis davidii. The sequence goes on along the minus strand of NW_006291383.1, from coordinate 8,010,384 downwards.
GAGGCAGATCATTTGCTCATTTAAATCTCTGTGAATTCACTACACTGACTTAAAAACGAGAAGCACTGTATCTCATCACCTTTCTCTTCTGTTCGAACTATCCTTTAACACAGCCGTGGGCAAACTACGGCCGGCAGGCCGGATCCGGCCCATTTGAAATGAATAAAACTAAAAAAAAAAAAAAAAGACCGTCCCCTTTTATGTAATGATGTTTACTTTGAATTTATATTAGTTCACACAAACACTCCATCCATGCTTTTGTTCCAACCCTCCGGTCCAGTTTAAGAACCCAATGTGGCCCTCGAGTCAAAAAGTTTGCCCACCCCTGCTTTAACATCTACTGCCTCAAGGAAAGGGAGGCTGCAGCTCAACAGTAAAAACATAAAAATTAAGTAAACTCTCAACCTTTGAATTTCCAAAGGCTCCTAATCTGCTCTATTAAAAGGATTTTCAGAACCACTCTGGCTAATAGCAGTCTCCTCCTTAACCATTGAGCACAGGATTTAACACGCCAGCAACGTGGAGCCCCACTGGGCTGGTTTGTTGAAAAGGACTCGGAGTGTAGACAGTGGCATCCACACCGAGAGCCACTCTTCGTTTGGCTGCTTCCACCTCCTGCCTTTTCTCTGTCTCCTGCCCTTTGCCCTCTTCCTCCCTCTCTCATCCTCAGGAGGCCCTTCAAAAACAAGACTGCAACGACACATGCACGCATGAACCTCTCCGTGGAGTTCTGGCTGGAGAAAGACGAGTTTGGCCGGAGGGATCTGGCAATAGGCAATTGCCATGTGGAGCCCAGCAGCGTCCATACAACAGTTCTAACTGAGTAAGGTCCTAGCTGCCCCTTCCTGACTAGCCTTAGCTGGCCCTAGCTTCCTGACACATCTCCACCACCTCCTGGACGGACCCCAAACAGATCTCACCCTTTCCCCAGGATCTGTTCCTTCTCCTGTGTTCCCTGCCAATGATGGCCCTGCCACCTTCCCAGAAAGAAACCAGACTCTTCCTCCTCCTCACTCCTTGCAGCCCATCTTCACCGGCTCCCAACATTGACTTCCTGGCAGCCTCCACTGCTCCCTGCTCTCCATCCTTCACTGTGCAGCCCATGGTCCACTTCCTGGACCATTGCAGGAGCCTCCTCCGACTTTCCTTGACTGTACCTCACCTCCTTCACTCCATTCTCCTCCTGCAGCAGAAGTAACTTTCTAGCCCAAGAATCTAGTCATGTCCCCCAGCCGCTGCCTCAAACCTTCCAGTGGCTCTCCAATGGCCTCAATATGCAAACTCCTGGATGTCACTCAAGGCCTACTTGTCCTCTCCCTTGCCCCACCCTGCAGCCTTTTACCCCATAGTCTCTCTCAAGGACCCACCCCTTCATCAGCACACCATTTATTTTCACACCACCATGCTTTTGCACATGCAGATCCTTTTGCGGGGATGCCCTTCCTTCTCTAAAGCTCCTCTTCACCACTCATTCACTAACAAATATTTACTGAGAACTTACTATTTGCCAGGCACAGCATGCTTCATGCTAGTGATACAGCAGTGAACAAGACATAAAAAACACACACCAAAGCTAAAGGAAGATCTATACACTGGCTGGCCAAGTCTGTCAACCTCAACAGACTATGAGTCCCCCGAAGGCAAGCTTTCTCTCTGACTTCCCCATGTGGGTCCAGAATGCTGAAAGCAACAAAGTTTTCAGTGGATGTCCATTCATTTACTCATCAGACATTCACCGAGTTCCTAGATCATCCCAGACATTCACCGAGAGGACAGGGCAGGGAAAAGACTTGCGGACTCTGTAGCTCACTGACCTGAATCTAATCTAACCTACACTTACGCGCTGTGTGACCTTGGACAAGTCGCCTCTCTGAATTGCTCCTTTGCTGCTGTCAATGATGCCTCCTGTAGAGGGCTAACAACAGATGACATAATGGTGTAAGGTGTAGTCAATATACTGCACCTAGTAATGTTTTGCCTGTATTTATCTATTCTGTACATCTACCTCTCTTTCTAGAGATCTCTCAGCAAAGGTAAAACATTTTGTTCGCAATTTTAGACAAAACCTGGAAAAAGTTATCCCACATCTAATAGAAGATCAGGTAAGTTTGAGAAAAATGTGTTTGCCTTGGGCATCCTTCAGTCCGAGGGTCTGGGCATATATATTGGCAGTTTAGCAAAGAGTTTCAAATCTTGGGATTTAGAATCTGAAAGATCTCAATGAAAATGTTCAATTTTGCCCTCTACTGACTGTGTATCCTTGGGCAAGTGACTTAGACTCCCTGGGCCTCGGTTTCCCATCTGTAGTGCAGGAACCACTGCAGTCCCTATTTCATAAAGATGTGAGGATTCAGGGGGATGAAACGTGGAAGTGTTGTGTATGGCACCTAGCATGCAGTTGGCACTCAATACAAGGAAGCCAAGCCACTCCTGCCACGATTCCATGTGGAAGGAGATCCAGTAGAGTCTAAGCTTCCACCACAGGCCCTGTAGTTTTCCTTTCCCCAACCTGGATCTGACCCTTCTCTCTGTGCTGGTGGTGCAGGTATGCCCTCTAATTGGTGAAATCCTCAGGCAGCTGGATGTGAAACTGCTGAAAAGCCTCATGGGTGAGTGTCTGCATCCATTCAGGGAGGACACAGAATGGAAAAATGACTGGAAGAGCTGCCCCGCTGGGACCCCCAGTGAGGCCTGTTGAGGGAGCAGTGTCTGCACACGCTCTGAGAACACTTAGAGGAGACCACATTCCTGCCCTCAAGAGAGCTGGGACAGCAGAGGGCACTCCTACAAGCAGGCTGGGCCCCACTAAGTCACCTAAACCTCCACATTACCAGAGACTGTAGCTCTTCACTCAATCCTTTAGGGAGCACTGGCCCTACCCCAAACCTGGGACCACACACTCCAGTTGCAGATTAAACAGATATAGTCCCCCACCCTCATGGAGTTCACAGTCTAGTGAATGATTGACAATAAGAGCAAATAATCAGATACCATTTGGAAAGAGTTGTAATGGGAATGCTCTGGGCACAGGCCCTTGGCTGGCATGGGTGGATGAGTTTTCTTCCCTGTGCACCTGGGGGATGGAGGAGCGGACAAGCTGGTGACTGACACCAACTCTTCTCCTTACAGAATAGCCTTCTGCTCGTGAACTCAACCAGCTGTGTGTCGGCCAACGCTCCCCAGGCCAGGCTTGAGTGTCCAGCTGCCTGTTGATGATCGGAAGGAGATTCTACCTCTTGTAACCTTAAGTCTCCCTTAGAGTGGGGCTTCCACTGCCCCCAAAACTTTACACAGACTCCATGGGCATCCTGTCCTCCCCCATAATAAATTGCAGCTCTTAAGGGTGCAGAGATCCCCTGACAGGGTCCTGAGTTTCGATTCCAGAAGTAAAGGCCTGATGAAGGCTTATCCTGAGACTAAATATGCCTGGGTTTGCTCATCAACCCAGAAACACCAGAGATAACACTCTTTTCCTGTGTTTTGCATCCAGAAGACCATCCATAGATGCGGTCTTCAGTGCAGGGAGGGTCTTATTGAGATTTCCCATGCCCTCATTCATTTAAACCCATACTTACTGAGCACCTACTGTGTGCCAAGCATTTTGCTGAGCTCCAAGGGAATATAGAGAAAGAATGACAGAGTAGAAAAGCATAAACATCTGTTGGCATTGAACAGATCTGAGTTCAGATTTAATTTAGCCCAATGAGAAGTTCCATGAGGGTATGGACCATGTGCATCAGTAACCAATGAGACCCCCTCCCCCCCCCCCCCCGCCCCCAGCTCCCAGCAGAGGGCTGACACACAGTGAAAGCTCAGCCAATATCTGGGGTTAAATGAGTGACCAGGACTCGCTGGCTGTGTTTGGTACAAGGCACTTTACCCCTTGGTCTTCCTCACTTGCAAACTGGGAATAGAAAGCCTATAGGGTGTGGGGCAACAGGAGCCTTCACACTGCTGGCAGGAGGGAGGTTGTGCTACCTCTTTATAAAACTTGGTGGCAGCACCTCCTAACGTGCAACGTATAACATGGCAATTCCACTCCTAGGTCTATGCTCGACAGAAACATGTGCTTGTGGGCACCACAAGACGTGTACAAGATTGCTCATAGCAACAGTGGTCATATTGGCCCCAAAGTTAAAAAAAACCCTAACTGCCCATCAAAAGAATGCATAAACAGGAGATCTTGTGGGGTAGTCACCCAGCAGAATGCTCTACAGTAATGACAATGACCTGAAAAAGCACACAGCGACATAGATGCATCACACACACCTAAGGAAACCAGACACAAAAGAGCTCATGTTGCATCTCCCATTTACGTGAAGCCAAAACAGCAAAACTAATCTATGCTGTTCAAGGTCAAGATACTGGTTACCCCTTGGGGAGTGGCTGATCGACTGGGAGGGGCTCAAGCCAGGCAACGTTCTGTTTCTGGATCTGGGTGCTGATTATGGGGAGGGTGTTCAGTTTGTGATCATTCGTTGAGCTATTTGCTGATGTGCATTTTTCTTATTTAGGTTATACTTTAACAAAAAATGTATAAATAAAAATATTGACGGGGGAAAAACTAAGATGGCGGCAGAGATAAACACCGGGAAATTAATGCCGCACACAACAATTGATTAATACCTCAGAGAAACAATACGGACTTCATCCAGAACCACAGGAAGCCTGGCTGACTGTAAACTCTACAACTAGAAGGAAGGAAAAGCACACTGAGACCCGCAGAAGCTGCAGGAGAGAAGCGCAGAGGTACGGGGATCTCGCGGGGCTCGCGCGCGGAAAGGGGG
>NW_006291383.1:8002949-8003864 GCF_000327345.1 Myotis davidii | reverse complement strand
GAGCTTTGGAGGGAGGGTAGGTGAGGGTGGGGGTAAAGTGGAAAGAGCAACCAAAGGACTTACATGCAGGCATATAGGCCTAACCAATGGGCACGGACAACAGGGGGGCGGGGAGGGCAAAAGTGGGGGGGGTTGAGGGTATCGTGGGGACAAGGACACATATGTAATTTCTTAATCAATAAAAAATATATTAAAAAAAAAATATATTGACCATGCAGAATGTTTATCAGAGTACATGAAAAGCCGCTTGCAGGATGTTTAACATATGCTAAGTCCATAGGGTATGCTTATTTAATGTCATTTAATTCATTGTTAATTATTTGATTAATGACTGTTAATTCTTCCATGGGGTACGCTTATTTAATGTCATTTAATTCATTGTTAATTATTTGATTAACTAGTGGCCCGGTGCACGAAATTTGTGCACAGGGGAGGGTGTGTTCCTCAGCCTGGCCTGCACCCTTTCCAATTTGGGACCCCTTGAAAAATGTCCTGCCAGTTTACAGGGATTGGGCCTAAACCAGTAGTCGTACATCCCCAAAGGGTCCCAGATTGGACAGGGTACAGGCCAGGCTGAGGGACACCCCTGCCCATTCACAAATTGTGTGCACTGGGCCTTTAGTCCTATCTTATAATAGACAAAGATTGAAATTAACCATACCTCCGCTACACTTCCCATTGGCTAATCAGCCAGATATACAAATTAATTGCCAAGAAAGATGGTGGTTAACCACCAACAAAGATGGCGGTTAATTTGCATACATAGGCGCAATGCTGGGAAGCGAAACGGGAAGGACGGAAGAAGCCATCTGCCACTGATGGTGATCAGAAACCCAGGGGGCCGCCAAGGGCCCAGCAGCCCTCGGGGGATGTCCACTTGCCAGCAGGGAGCAGACCTAAGCTGCAGTCGCACAT